>NW_026543291.1:0-36813 GCF_028750875.1 Macrosteles quadrilineatus | reverse complement strand
ACATCCCTCTAAATAACAAGACATCCCTCTAAATAACAAGACATCCCTTTAAATAAAAAGACATCCCTCTAAATAACTAGACATCCCTCCAAATACCAAGACATCCCTCTAAATAACAAGACATCCCTCTAAATAAAAAGACATCCCTCTAAATAACTAGACATCCCTCCAAATACCAAGACATCCCTCTAAATAACAAGACATCCCTCTAAATAACAAGACATACCTCCAAATAACAAGACATCCCTCTAAATTATAAGACATCCCTCTTAATAACAAGCATCCCTCCAAATAACAAGACATCCCTCTAAATAACAAGACATCTCTCCAAATATGAAGACATCCCTCCAAATATGAAGACATCCCTCTAAATAACAAGACATCCCTCTAAATAACAAGACATCCCTCTAAATAACAAGACATCTCTCTAAATATTAAGACATCCCTTCAAATAACAAGACATCCCTCTAAATAACAAGACATCCCTCTAAATAACAATACATCCCTCTAAATAACAAGACATCCCTCTAAATAACAAGACATCCCTCTAAATAACAAGACATCCCTTTTAAATAACAAGACATCCCTCCAAATAAAAAGACATCCCTCTAAATAGCAAGACATCCCTCTAATAAACAAGACATTCCGCTAAATATTAAGACATCCCTCTAAATAACAAGACATCCCATCTAAATTACAAGACAACCCTCTAAAAAACAAGACATCCCTCCAAATAACAAGACAACCCTCTAAAAAACAAGACATCCCTCTAAATAACAAGACATCCCTCTAAATAACAAGACATCCCTCTAAATAACAAGACATCCCTCTAAATAACAAGACATCCCATCTAAATTACAAGACAACCCTCTAAAAAACAAGACATCCCTCTAAATAACAAGACATCCCTCTAAATAACAAGACATCCCTCTAAATATTAAGACATCCCTCCAAATAACAAGACATCCCTCTAAATATTAAGACATCCCTCTAAATAACAAGACATCCCTCTAAATATTAAGACATCCCTTTAAATAACAAGACATCTCTCTAAATAACAAGACATCCCTCTAAATAACAAGACATCCCACTAAATAACAAGACGTCCCTCTAAATAACAAGACATCCCTTTTAAATAACAAGACATTCCTCTAAATAACAAGACATCCCTCTAAATAACAAGACATCCCTCCAAATAAAAAGACATCCCTCTAAATAGCAAGATATCCCTCTAAATAACAAGATATCCCTCCAAATAACAAGATATCCCTCTAAATAACAAGACATTCCTCCAAATAACAAGAATTCCCTCCAAATAAGAAGACATCCCTCTAAATAACAAGACATCCCTCTAAATAACAAGACATCCCTCTAAATACCAAGACATCCCTCTAAATATTAAGACATCCCTCCAAATAACAAGACAACCCTTTAAAAAACAAGACATCCCTCTAAATAACAAGACATCCCTCTAAATAACAAGACATCCCTCTAAATATTAAGACATCCCTTCAAATAACAAGACATCCCTCTAAATATTACAACATCCCTCTAAATAACAAGACATCCCTCTAAATATTAAGACATCCCTTTAAATAACAAGACATCTCTCTAAATAACAAGACATCCCTCTAAATAACAAGACATCCCACTAAATAACAAGACATCCCTCTAAATAACAAGACATCCCTTTTAAATAACAAGACATTCCTCTAAATAACAAGACATCCCTCTAAATAACAAGACATCCCTCCAAATAAAAAGACATCCCTCTAAATAGCAAGACATCCCTCTAATAAACAAGACATTCCGCTAAATATTAAGACATCCCTCTAAATATTAAGACATCCCTTTAAATAACAAGACATCTCTCTAAATAACAAGACATCCCTCTAAATAACAAGACATCCCACTAAATAACAAGACATCCCTCTAAATAACAAGACATCCCTTTTAAATAACAAGACATTCCTCTAAATAACAAGACATCCCTCTAAATAACAAGACATCCCTCCAAATAAAAAGACATCCCTCTAAATAGCAAGACATCCCTCTAATAAACAAGACATTCCGCTAAATATTAAGACATCCCTCTAAATAACAAGACATCCCATCTAAATTACAAGACAACCCTCTAAAAAACAAGACATCCCTCCAAATAACAAGACAACCCTCTAAAAAACAAGACATCCCTCTAAATAAAAAGACATCTCTCCAAATAACAAGACATCCCTCTAAATAACAAGACATCCCATCTAAATTACAAGACAACCCTCTAAAAAACAAGACATCCCTCTAAATAACAAGACATCCCTCTAAATAACAAGACATCCCTCTAAATATTAAGACATCCCTCCAAATAACAAGACATCCCTCTAAATAACAAGACATCCCTCTAAATATTAAGACATCCCTTTAAATAACAAGACATCTCTCTAAATAACAAGACATCCCTCTAAATAACAAGACATCCCACTAAATAACAAGACGTCCCTCTAAATAACAAGACATCCCTTTTAAATAACAAGACATTCCTCTAAATAACAAGACATCCCTCTAAATAACAAGACATCCCTCCAAATAAAAAGACATCCCTCTAAATAGCAAGACATCCCTCTAAATAACAAGACATCCCTCCAAATAACAAGATATCCCTCTAAATAACAAGACATTCCTCCAAATAACAAGACTTCCCTCCAAATAAGAAGACATCCCTCTAAATAACAAGACATCCCTCTAAATAACGAGACATCCCTCTAAATACCAAGACATCCCTCTAAATATTAAGACATCCCTCCAAATAACAAGACAACCCTTTAAAAAACAAGACATCCCTCTAAATAACAAGACATCCCTCTAAATAACAAGACATCCCTCTAAATATTAAGACATCCCTTCAAATAACAAGACATCCCTCTAAATATTAAGACATCCCTCTAAATAACAAGACATCCCTCTAAATATTAAGACATCCCTTTAAATAACAAGACATCTCTCTAAATAACAAGACATCCCTCTAAATAACAAGACATCCCTCTAAATATTAAGACATCCCTCCAAATAACAAGACATCCCTCTAAATATTAAGACATCCCTCTAAATAACAAGACATCCCTCTAAATATTAAGACATCCCTTTAAATAACAAGACATCTCTCTAAATAACAAGACATCCCTCTAAAAAACAAGACATCTCACTAAAAAACAAGACATCCCTCTAAATAACAAGACATCCCTTTTAAATAACAAGACATTCCTCTAAATAACAAGACATCCCTCTAAATAACAAGACATCCCTCCAAATAACAAGAAATCCCTCAAAAAAGCAAGACATCCCTCTAAATATTAAGACATCCCTTCAAATAACAAGACATCCCTCTAAATAACAAGACATCCCTCTAAATAACAAGACATCCCTCTAAATAAAAAGACATCCCTCTAAATAACTAGACATCCCTCCAAATACCAAGACATCCCTCTAAATAACAAGACATCCCTCCAAATAAAAAGACATCCCTCTAAATAGCAAGACATCCCTCTAAATAACAAGATATCCCTCCAAATAACAAGATATCCCTCTAAATAACAAGACATTCCTCCAAATAACAAGAATTCCCTCCAAATAAGAAGACATCCCTCTAAATAACAAGACATCCCTCTAAATAACAAGACATCCCTCTAAATACCAAGACATCCCTCTAAATATTAAGACATCCCTCCAAATAACAAGACAACCCTTTAAAAAACAAGACATCCCTCTAAATAACAAGACATCCCTCTAAATAACAAGACATCCCTCTAAATATTAAGACATCCCTTCAAATAACAAGACATCCCTCTAAATATTAAGACATCCCTCTAAATAACAAGACATCCCTCTAAATATTAAGACATCCCTTTAAATAACAAGACATCTCTCTAAATAACAAGACATCCCTCTAAATAACAAGACATCCCACTAAATAACAAGACATCCCTCTAAATAACAAGACATCCCTTTTAAATAACAAGACATTCCTCTAAATAACAAGACATCCCTCTAAATAACAAGACATCCCTCCAAATAAAAAGACATCCCTCTAAATAGCAAGACATCCCTCTAATAAACAAGACATTCCGCTAAATATTAAGACATCCCTCTAAATATTAAGACATCCCTTTAAATAACAAGACATCTCTCTAAATAACAAGACATCCCTCTAAATAACAAGACATCCCACTAAATAACAAGACATCCCTCTAAATAACAAGACATCCCTTTTAAATAACAAGACATTCCTCTAAATAACAAGACGTCCCTCTAAATAACAAGACATCCCTTTTAAATAACAAGACATTCCTCTAAATAACAAGACATCCCTCTAAATAACAAGACATCCCTCCAAATAAAAAGACATCCCTCTAAATAGCAAGACATCCCTCTAAATAACAAGATATCCCTCCAAATAACAAGATATCCCTCTAAATAACAAGACATTCCTCCAAATAACAAGAATTCCCTCCAAATAAGAAGACATCCCTCTAAATAACAAGACATCCCTCTAAATAACAAGACATCCCTCTAAATACCAAGACATCCCTCTAAATATTAAGACATCCCTCCAAATAACAAGACAACCCTTTAAAAAACAAGACATCCCTCTAAATAACAAGACATCCCTCTAAATAACAAGACATCCCTCTAAATATTAAGACATCCCTTCAAATAACAAGACATCCCTCTAAATATTAAGACATCCCTCTAAATAACAAGACATCCCTCTAAATATTAAGACATCCCTTTAAATAACAAGACATCTCTCTAAATAAAAACACATCCCTCTAAATAACAAGACATCCCACTAAATAACAAGACATCCCTCTAAATAACAAGACATCCCTTTTAAATAACAAGACATTCCTCTAAATAACAAGACATCCCTCTAAATAACAAGACATCCCTCCAAATAAAAAGACATCCCTCTAAATAGCAAGACATCCCTCTAATAAACAAGACATTCCGCTAAATATTAAGACATCCCTCTAAATATTAAGACATCCCTTTAAATAACAAGACATCTCTCTAAATAACAAGACATCCCTCTAAATAACAAGACATCCCACTAAATAACAAGACATCCCTCTAAATAACAAGACATCCCTTTTAAATAACAAGACATTCCTCTAAATAACAAGACATCCCTCTAAATAACAAGACATCCCTCCAAATAAAAAGACATCCCTCTAAATAGCAAGACATCCCTCTAATAAACAAGACATTCCGCTAAATATTAAGACATCCCTCTAAATAACAAGACATCCCATCTAAATTACAAGACAACCCTCTAAAAAACAAGACATCCCTCCAAATAACAAGACAACCCTCTAAAAAACAAGACATCCCTCTAAATAAAAAGACATCTCTCCAAATAACAAGACATCCCTCTAAATAACAAGACATCCCATCTAAATTACAAGACAACCCTCTAAAAAACAAGACATCCCTCTAAATAACAAGACATCCCTCTAAATAACAAGACATCCCTCTAAATATTAAGACATCCCTCCAAATAACAAGACATCCCTCTAAATAACAAGACATCCCTCTAAATATTAAGACATCCCTTTAAATAACAAGACATCTCTCTAAATAACAAGACATCCCTCTAAATAACAAGACATCCCACTAAATAACAAGACGTCCCTCTAAATAACAAGACATCCCTTTTAAATAACAAGACATTCCTCTAAATAACAAGACATCCCTCTAAATAACAAGACATCCCTCCAAATAAAAAGACATCCCTCTAAATAGCAAGACATCCCTCTAAATAACAAGACATCCCTCCAAATAACAAGATATCCCTCTAAATAACAAGACATTCCTCCAAATAACAAGACTTCCCTCCAAATAAGAAGACATCCCTCTAAATAACAAGACATCCCTCTAAATAACAAGACATCCCTCTAAATACCAAGACATCCCTCTAAATATTAAGACATCCCTCCAAATAACAAGACAACCCTTTAAAAAACAAGACATCCCTCTAAATAACAAGACATCCCTCTAAATAACAAGACATCCCTCTAAATATTAAGACATCCCTTCAAATAACAAGACATCCCTCTAAATATTAAGACATCCCTCTAAATAACAAGACATCCCTCTAAATATTAAGACATCCCTTTAAATAACAAGACATCTCTCTAAATAACAAGACATCCCTCTAAATAACAAGACATCCCTCTAAATATTAAGACATCCCTCCAAATAACAAGACATCCCTCTAAATATTAAGACATCCCTCTAAATAACAAGACATCCCTCTAAATATTAAGACATCCCTTTAAATAACAAGACATCTCTCTAAATAACAAGACATCCCTCTAAATAACAAGACATCTCACTAAAAAACAAGACATCCCTCTAAATAACAAGACATCCCTTTTAAATAACAAGACATTCCTCTAAATAACAAGACATCCCTCTAAATAACAAGACATCCCTCCAAATAACAAGAAATCCCTCAAAAAAGCAAGACATCCCTCTAAATATTAAGACATCCCTTCAAATAACAAGACATCCCTCTAAATAACAAGACATCCCTCTAAATAACAAGACATCCCTCTAAATAAAAAGACATCCCTCTAAATAACTAGACATCCCTCCAAATACCAAGACATCCCTCTAAATAACAAGACATCCCTCTAAATAACAAGACATACCTCCAAATAACGAAACATCCCTCTAAATTATAAGACATCCCTCTTAATAACAAGCATCCCTTCAAATAACAAGACATCCCTCTAAATAACAAGACATCCCTCCAAATATGAAGACATCCCTCTAAATAACAAGACATCCCTCTAAATAACAAGACATCCCTCTAAATAACAAGACATCTCTCTAAATATTAAGACATCCCTTCAACTAACAAGACATCCCTCTAAATAACAAGACATCCCTCTAAATAACAAGACATCCCTCTAAATAACAAGACATCCCTCTAAATAACAAGACATCCCTCTAAAAAACAAGACATCCCTCTAAATATTAAGACATCAATCTAAATAACAAGACATCCCTCCAAATAACAAGACAACCCTCTAAAAAACAAAAAAACCCTTTAAATAACAAGACATCTCTCTAAAAAACAAGACATCCCTCTAAATATCAAGACATCCCTCTAAATAACAAGACATCCATCTATATAACAAGACATTCCTCTAAATATTAAGACATCCCTCTAAATAACAAGACATACCTGTAAATAACAAGACATCCCTCTAAATAACAAGACATCCCATCTAAATTACAAGACAACCCTCTAAAAAACAAGACATCCCTCCAAATAACAAGACAACCCTCTAAAAAACAAGACATCCCTCTAAATAACAAGACATCCCTCTAAATAACAAGACATCACTCTAAATATTAAGACATCCCTCCAAATAACAAGACAACCCTTTAAAAAACAAGACATCCCTCTAAATAACAAGACATCCCTCTAAATAACAAGACATCCCTCTAAATATTAAGACATCCCTTCAAATAACAAGACATCCCTCTAAATATTAAGACATCCCTCTAAATAACAAGACATCCCTCTAAATATTAAGACATCCCTTTAAATAACAAGACATGTCTCTAAATAACAAGACATCCCTCTAAATAACAAGACATCCCACTAAATAACAAGACATCCCTCTAAATAACAAGACATCCCTTTTAAATAACAAGACATTCCTCTAAATAACAAGACATCCCTCTAAATAACAAGACATCCCATCTAAATTACAAGACAACCCTCTAAATAACAAGACATCCCTCCAAATAACAAGACATCCCTCTAAATATTAAGACATCCCTCTAAATAACAAGACATCCCTCTAAATATTAAGACATCCCTTTAAATAACAAGACATCTCTCTAAATAACAAGACATCCCTCTAAATAACAAGACATCTCACTAAAAAACAAGACATCCCTCTAAATAACAAGACATCCCTTTTAAATAACAAGACATTCCTCTAAATAACAAGACATCCCTCTAAATAACAAGACATCCCTCCAAATAACAAGAAATCCCTCAAAAAAGCAAGACATCCCTCTAAATATTAAGACATCCCTTCAAATAACAAGACATCCCTCTAAATAACAAGACATCCCTCTAAATAACAAGACATCCCTCTAAATAAAAAGACATCCCTCTAAATAACTAGACATCCCTCCAAATACCAAGACATCCCTCTAAATAACAAGACATCCCTCTAAATAACAAGACATACCTCCAAATAACGAAACATCCCTCTAAATTATAAGACATCCCTCTTAATAACAAGCATCCCTTCAAATAACAAGACATCCCTCTAAATAACAAGACATCCCTCCAAATATGAAGACATCCCTCTAAATAACAAGACATCCCTCTAAATAACAAGACATCCCTCTAAATAACAAGACATCTCTCTAAATATTAAGACATCCCTTCAACTAACAAGACATCCCTCTAAATAACAAGACATCCCTCTAAATAACAAGACATCCCTCTAAATAACAAGACATCCCTCTAAATAACAAGACATCCCTCTAAAAAACAAGACATCCCTCTAAATATTAAGACATCAATCTAAATAACAAGACATCCCTCCAAATAACAAGACAACCCTCTAAAAAACAAAAAAACCCTTTAAATAACAAGACATCTCTCTAAAAAACAAGACATCCCTCTAAATATCAAGACATCCCTCTAAATAACAAGACATCCATCTATATAACAAGACATTCCTCTAAATATTAAGACATCCCTCTAAATAACAAGACATACCTGTAAATAACAAGACATCCCTCTAAATAACAAGACATCCCATCTAAATTACAAGACAACCCTCTAAAAAACAAGACATCCCTCCAAATAACAAGACAACCCTCTAAAAAACAAGACATCCCTCTAAATAACAAGACATCCCTCTAAATAACAAGACATCACTCTAAATATTAAGACATCCCTCCAAATAACAAGACAACCCTTTAAAAAACAAGACATCCCTCTAAATAACAAGACATCCCTCTAAATAACAAGACATCCCTCTAAATATTAAGACATCCCTTCAAATAACAAGACATCCCTCTAAATATTAAGACATCCCTCTAAATAACAAGACATCCCTCTAAATATTAAGACATCCCTTTAAATAACAAGACATGTCTCTAAATAACAAGACATCCCTCTAAATAACAAGACATCCCACTAAATAACAAGACATCCCTCTAAATAACAAGACATCCCTTTTAAATAACAAGACATTCCTCTAAATAACAAGACATCCCTCTAAATAACAAGACATCCCATCTAAATTACAAGACAACCCTCTAAATAACAAGACATCCCTCTAAATACCAAGACATCCCTCTAAATATTAAGACATCCCTCCAAATAACAAGACAACCCTTTAAAAAACAAGACATCCCTCTAAATAACAAGACATCCCTCTAAATAACAAGACATCCCTCTAAATATTAAGACATCCCTTCAAATAACAAGACATCCCTCTAAATATTAAAACATCCCTCTAAATAACAAGACATCCCTCTAAATATTAAGACATCCCTTTAAATAACAAGACATCTCTCTAAATAACAAGACATCCCTCTAAATAACAAGACATCCCACTAAATAACAAGACATCCCTCTAAATAACAAGACATCCCTTTTAAATAACAAGACATTCCTCTAAATAACAAGACATCCCTCTAAATAACAAGACATCCCTCCAAATAAAAAGACATCCCTCTAAATAGCAAGACATCCCTCTAATAAACAAGACATTCCGCTAAATATTAAGACATCCCTCTAAATATTAAGACATCCCTTTAAATAACAAGACATCTCTCTAAATAACAAGACATCCCTCTAAATAACAAGACATCCCACTAAATAACAAGACATCCCTCTAAATAACAAGACATCCCTTTTAAATAACAAGACATTCCTCTAAATAACAAGACATCCCTCTAAATAACAAGACATCCCTCCAAATAAAAAGACATCCCTCTAAATAGCAAGACATCCCTCTAATAAACAAGACATTCCGCTAAATATTAAGACATCCCTCTAAATAACAAGACATCCCCATCTAAATTACAAGACAACCCTCTAAAAAACAAGACATCCCTCCAAATAACAAGACAACCCTCTAAAAAACAAGACATCCCTCTAAATAAAAAGACATCTCTCCAAATAACAAGACATCCCTCTAAATAACAAGACATCCCATCTAAATTACAAGACAACCCTCTAAAAAACAAGACATCCCTCTAAATAACAAGACATCCCTCTAAATAACAAGACATCCCTCTAAATATTAAGACATCCCTCCAAATAACAAGACATCCCTCTAAATAACAAGACATCCCTCTAAATATTAAGACATCCCTTTAAATAACAAGACATCTCTCTAAATAACAAGACATCCCTCTAAATAACAAGACATCCCACTAAATAACAAGACGTCCCTCTAAATAACAAGACATCCCTTTTAAATAACAAGACATTCCTCTAAATAACAAGACATCCCTCTAAATAACAAGACATCCCTCCAAATAAAAAGACATCCCTCTAAATAGCAAGACATCCCTCTAAATAACAAGACATCCCTCCAAATAACAAGATATCCCTCTAAATAACAAGACATTCCTCCAAATAACAAGACTTCCCTCCAAATAAGAAGACATCCCTCTAAATAACAAGACATCCCTCTAAATAACAAGACATCCCTCTAAATACCAAGACATCCCTCTAAATATTAAGACATCCCTCCAAATAACAAGACAACCCTTTAAAAAACAAGACATCCCTCTAAATAACAAGACATCCCTCTAAATAACAAGACATCCCTCTAAATATTAAGACATCCCTTCAAATAACAAGACATCCCTCTAAATATTAAGACATCCCTCTAAATAACAAGACATCCCTCTAAATATTAAGACATCCCTTTAAATAACAAGACATCTCTCTAAATAACAAGACATCCCTCTAAATAACAAGACATCCCTCTAAATATTAAGACATCCCTCCAAATAACAAGACATCCCTCTAAATATTAAGACATCCCTCTAAATAACAAGACATCCCTCTAAATATTAAGACATCCCTTTAAATAACAAGACATCTCTCTAAATAACAAGACATCCCTCTAAAAAACAAGACATCTCACTAAAAAACAAGACATCCCTCTAAATAACAAGACATCCCTTTTAAATAACAAGACATTCCTCTAAATAACAAGACATCCCTCTAAATAACAAGACATCCCTCCAAATAACAAGAAATCCCTCAAAAAAGCAAGACATCCCTCTAAATATTAAGACATCCCTTCAAATAACAAGACATCCCTCTAAATAACAAGACATCCCTCTAAATAACAAGACATCCCTCTAAATAAAAAGACATCCCTCTAAATAACTAGACATCCCTCCAAATACCAAGACATCCCTCTAAATAACAAGACATCCCTCCAAATAAAAAGACATCCCTCTAAATAGCAAGACATCCCTCTAAATAACAAGATATCCCTCCAAATAACAAGATATCCCTCTAAATAACAAGACATTCCTCCAAATAACAAGAATTCCCTCCAAATAAGAAGACATCCCTCTAAATAACAAGACATCCCTCTAAATAACAAGACATCCCTCTAAATACCAAGACATCCCTCTAAATATTAAGACATCCCTCCAAATAACAAGACAACCCTTTAAAAAAACAAGACATCCCTCTAAATAACAAGACATCCCTCTAAATAACAAGACATCCCTCTAAATATTAAGACATCCCTTCAAATAACAAGACATCCCTCTAAATATTAAGACATCCCTCTAAATAACAAGACATCCCTCTAAATATTAAGACATCCCTTTAAATAACAAGACATCTCTCTAAATAACAAGACATCCCTCTAAATAACAAGACATCCCACTAAATAACAAGACATCCCTCTAAATAACAAGACATCCCTTTTAAATAACAAGACATTCCTCTAAATAACAAGACATCCCTCTAAATAACAAGACATCCCTCCAAATAAAAAGACATCCCTCTAAATAGCAAGACATCCCTCTAATAAACAAGACATTCCGCTAAATATTAAGACATCCCTCTAAATATTAAGACATCCCTTTAAATAACAAGACATCTCTCTAAATAACAAGACATCCCTCTAAATAACAAGACATCCCACTAAATAACAAGACATCCCTCTAAATAACAAGACATCCCTTTTAAATAACAAGACATTCCTCTAAATAACAAGACGTCCCTCTAAATAACAAGACATCCCTTTTAAATAACAAGACATTCCTCTAAATAACAAGACATCCCTCTAAATAACAAGACATCCCTCCAAATAAAAAGACATCCCTCTAAATAGCAAGACATCCCTCTAAATAACAAGATATCCCTCCAAATAACAAGATATCCCTCTAAATAACAAGACATTCCTCCAAATAACAAGAATTCCCTCCAAATAAGAAGACATCCCTCTAAATAACAAGACATCCCTCTAAATAACAAGACATCCCTCTAAATACCAAGACATCCCTCTAAATATTAAGACATCCCTCCAAATAACAAGACAACCCTTTAAAAAACAAGACATCCCTCTAAATAACAAGACATCCCTCTAAATAACAAGACATCCCTCTAAATATTAAGACATCCCTTCAAATAACAAGACATCCCTCTAAATATTAAGACATCCCTCTAAATAACAAGACATCCCTCTAAATATTAAGACATCCCTTTAAATAACAAGACATCTCTCTAAATAACAACACATCCCTCTAAATAACAAGACATCCCACTAAATAACAAGACATCCCTCTAAATAACAAGACATCCCTTTTAAATAACAAGACATTCCTCTAAATAACAAGACATCCCTCTAAATAACAAGACATCCCTCCAAATAAAAAGACATCCCTCTAAATAGCAAGACATCCCTCTAATAAACAAGACATTCCGCTAAATATTAAGACATCCCTCTAAATATTAAGACATCCCTTTAAATAACAAGACATCTCTCTAAATAACAAGACATCCCTCTAAATAACAAGACATCCCACTAAATAACAAGACATCCCTCTAAATAACAAGACATCCCTTTTAAATAACAAGACATTCCTCTAAATAACAAGACATCCCTCTAAATAACAAGACATCCCTCCAAATAAAAAGACATCCCTCTAAATAGCAAGACATCCCTCTAATAAACAAGACATTCCGCTAAATATTAAGACATCCCTCTAAATAACAAGACATCCCATCTAAATTACAAGACAACCCTCTAAAAAACAAGACATCCCTCCAAATAACAAGACAACCCTCTAAAAAACAAGACATCCCTCTAAATAAAAAGACATCTCTCCAAATAACAAGACATCCCTCTAAATAACAAGACATCCCATCTAAATTACAAGACAACCCTCTAAAAAACAAGACATCCCTCTAAATAACAAGACATCCCTCTAAATAACAAGACATCCCTCTAAATATTAAGACATCCCTCCAAATAACAAGACATCCCTCTAAATAACAAGACATCCCTCTAAATATTAAGACATCCCTTTAAATAACAAGACATCTCTCTAAATAACAAGACATCCCTCTAAATAACAAGACATCCCACTAAATAACAAGACGTCCCTCTAAATAACAAGACATCCCTTTTAAATAACAAGACATTCCTCTAAATAACAAGACATCCCTCTAAATAACAAGACATCCCTCCAAATAAAAAGACATCCCTCTAAATAGCAAGACATCCCTCTAAATAACAAGACATCCCTCCAAATAACAAGATATCCCTCTAAATAACAAGACATTCCTCCAAATAACAAGACTTCCCTCCAAATAAGAAGACATCCCTCTAAATAACAAGACATCCCTCTAAATAACAAGACATCCCTCTAAATACCAAGACATCCCTCTAAATATTAAGACATCCCTCCAAATAACAAGACAACCCTTTAAAAAACAAGACATCCCTCTAAATAACAAGACATCCCTCTAAATAACAAGACATCCCTCTAAATATTAAGACATCCCTTCAAATAACAAGACATCCCTCTAAATATTAAGACATCCCTCTAAATAACAAGACATCCCTCTAAATATTAAGACATCCCTTTAAATAACAAGACATCTCTCTAAATAACAAGACATCCCTCTAAATAACAAGACATCCCTCTAAATATTAAGACATCCCTCCAAATAACAAGACATCCCTCTAAATATTAAGACATCCCTCTAAATAACAAGACATCCCTCTAAATATTAAGACATCCCTTTAAATAACAAGACATCTCTCTAAATAACAAGACATCCCTCTAAATAACAAGACATCTCACTAAAAAACAAGACATCCCTCTAAATAACAAGACATCCCTTTTAAATAACAAGACATTCCTCTAAATAACAAGACATCCCTCTAAATAACAAGACATCCCTCCAAATAACAAGAAATCCCTCAAAAAAGCAAGACATCCCTCTAAATATTAAGACATCCCTTCAAATAACAAGACATCCCTCTAAATAACAAGACATCCCTCTAAATAACAAGACATCCCTCTAAATAAAAAGACATCCCTCTAAATAACTAGACATCCCTCCAAATACCAAGACATCCCTCTAAATAACAAGACATCCCTCTAAATAACAAGACATACCTCCAAATAACGAAACATCCCTCTAAATTATAAGACATCCCTCTTAATAACAAGCATCCCTTCAAATAACAAGACATCCCTCTAAATAACAAGACATCCCTCCAAATATGAAGACATCCTCTAAATAACAAGACATCCCTCTAAATAACAAGACATCCCTCTAAATAACAAGACATCTCTCTAAATATTAAGACATCCCTTCAACTAACAAGACATCCCTCTAAATAACAAGACATCCCTCTAAATAACAAGACATCCCTCTAAATAACAAGACATCCCTCTAAATAACAAGACATCCCTCTAAAAAACAAGACATCCCTCTAAATATTAAGACATCAATCTAAATAACAAGACATCCCTCCAAATAACAAGACAACCCTCTAAAAAACAAAAAAACCCTTTAAATAACAAGACATCTCTCTAAAAAACAAGACATCCCTCTAAATATCAAGACATCCCTCTAAATAACAAGACATCCATCTATATAACAAGACATTCCTCTAAATATTAAGACATCCCTCTAAATAACAAGACATACCTGTAAATAACAAGACATCCCTCTAAATAACAAGACATCCATCTAAATTACAAGACAACCCTCTAAAAAACAAGACATCCCTCCAAATAACAAGACAACCCTCTAAAAAACAAGACATCCCTCTAAATAACAAGACATCCCTCTAAATAACAAGACATCACTCTAAATATTAAGACATCCCTCCAAATAACAAGACAACCCTTTAAAAAACAAGACATCCCTCTAAATAACAAGACATCCCTCTAAATAACAAGACATCCCTCTAAATATTAAGACATCCCTTCAAATAACAAGACATCCCTCTAAATATTAAGACATCCCTCTAAATAACAAGACATCCCTCTAAATATTAAGACATCCCTTTAAATAACAAGACATGTCTCTAAATAACAAGACATCCCTCTAAATAACAAGACATCCCACTAAATAACAAGACATCCCTCTAAATAACAAGACATCCCTTTTAAATAACAAGACATTCCTCTAAATAACAAGACATCCCTCTAAATATTAAGACATCCCTCTAAATAACAAGACATCCCTCCAAATAAAAAGACATCCCTCTAAATAGCAAGACATCCCTCTAATAAACAAGACATTCCGCTAAATATTAAGACATCCCTCTAAATAACAAGACATCCCATCTAAATTACAAGAAAACCCTCTAAAAAACAAGACAACCCTCTAAAAAACAAGACATCCCTCTAAATAAAAAGACATCTTAGACACAAGTGTGTACAAGGTTGTACAAGTGTGTACAAGGTTGTACAAGTGTGTACAAGGGTGTACAAGTTTGTACAAGTGTGTACAAGTTTGTACAAGTGTGTACAAGTTTGTACAAGGTTGTACAAATGTATACAAGGGTGTACAAAAGTGTACAAGGGTGCACAAGTTTGTACAAGGGTGTACAAGTGTGTACAAGCTTGTAGAAGTGTGTACAAGCTTGTACAAGTGTGTACAAGGGTGTACAGGTTTGTACAAGGTTGTACAAGTGTTTACAAGGGAGTACAAGTATGTACAAGAATGTACAAGTTTGTACAAGTGTGTACAAGTGCGTAAAAGGTTGTACAAGTGTGTACAAGGTTGTACAAGTGTGTACAAGGTTGAACAAGTGTGTACAAAGGTGTACAAGTGTGTACAAGGTTGTACAAGTGTGTACAAGGTTGTACAAGTGTGTACAAGGTTGTACAAGTGTGTACAAGGTTGTACAAGGTTGTACAATTGTGTACAAGGTTGTACAAGTGTGTACAAGGTTGTACAAGTTTGTACAAGGGTGTACAAGTGTGTACAAGCTTGTACAAGTGTGTACAGGTTTGTACAAGGTTGTACAAGTGTTTACAAGAGTGTACAAGTATGTACAAGAATGTACAAGTTTGTACAAGTGTGTACAAGTTTGTAAAATGTTGTACAAGTGTGTACAAGGGTGTACAAGTGTGTACAAGGGTGCACAACTGTGTACAAGGGTGTACAATCGTGTACAAGCTTGTACAAGTGTGTACAAGGGTGTACAGGTTTGTACAAGGTTGTACAAGTGTGTACAAGGTTGTACAAGTGTGTACAAGGGTGTACAAGTTTGTACAAGTGTGTACAAGTTTGTACAATTGTGTACAAGTTTGTACAAGGTTGTACAAATGTATACAAGGGTGTACAAAAGTGTACAAGGGTGCACAAGTTTGTACAAGGGTGTACAAGTGTGTACAAGCTTGTACAAGTGTGTACAAGCTTGTACAAGTGTGTACAAGGGTGTACAGGTTTGTACAAGGTTGTACAAGTGTTTACAAGGGTGTACAAGTATGCACAAGAATGTACAAGTTTGTACAAGTGTGTACAAGTTTGTAAAAGGTTGTACAAGTGTATACAAGGGTGTACAAGTGTGTACAAGGGTGCACAAGTGTGTACAAGGGTGTACAATCTTGTACAAGCTTGTACAAGTGTGTACAAGGGTGTACAGGTTTGTACGAGGTTGTACAAGTGTGTACAAGGGTGTACAAATGTGTACAAGGATGTAAAAGTTTGTACAAGTGTGTACAAGTTTGTACAAGGTTGTACAAGTAAGTACAAGTTTGTACAAGAATGTACAAGTGTGTACAAGGTTTTACAATTGTGTAAAAGGTTGTACAAGTGTGTACAAGGTTGTACAAGTGTGTACAAGGTTGTACAAGTATGTACAAGGTTGTACAAGTGTGTACAAGTTTGTACAAGTGTGTACAAGGTTGTACAAGTGTGTACAAGGTTGTATAAGTGTGTACAAGGTTGTACAAGTGTGTACAAGGTTGTACAAGTGTGTACAAGGGTGCACAAGTGTGTACAAGGGTGTACAATCGTGTACATGCTTGTACAAGTTTTTACAAGGTTGTACAAGTGTGTACAAGGTTGTACAAGTGTGTACAAGGTTGTACAAACGTGTACAAGGTTGTACAAGTGTGTACAAGGTTGTACAAGTGTGTACAAGGTTGTATAAGTGTGTACAAAGGTGTACAAGTGTGTACAAGGTTGTACAAGTGTGTACAAGGTTGTTTAAGTGTGTACATGGTTGTACAAGGTTGTACAATTGTGTACAAGGTTGTACAAGTGTGTACAAGGTTGTACAAGTGTGTACAAGGGTGTACAAGTTTGTACAAGTGTGTACAAGTTTGTACAAGTGTGTACAAGTTTGTACAAGGTTGTACCAATGTATACAAGGGTGTACAAAAGTGTACAAGGGTGCACAAGTTTGTACAAGGGTGTACAAGTGTGTACAAGCTTGTACAAGTGTGTACAAGCTTGTACAAGTGTGTACAAGGGTGTACAGGTTTGTACAAGTTTGTACAAGTGTTTACAAGGGTGTACAAAAGAATGTACAAGTTTGTACAAGTGTGTACAAGTTTGTAAAAGGTTGTACAAGTGTGTACAAGGTTGTACAAGTGTGTACAAGGTTGTATCATAGTGTACAAGGTTGTACAAGTGTGTACAAAGGTGTACAAGTGTGTACAAGGTTGTACAAGTGTGTACAAAGTTGTACAAGTGTGTACATGGTTGTACAAGGTTGTACAATTGGGTACAAGGTTGTACAAGTGTGTACAAGGGTGCACAAGTTTGTACAAGGGTGTACAAGTGTGTACAAGCTTGTACAAGTGTGTACAAGCTTGTACAAGTGTGTACAAGTGTGTACAAGTTTGTACAAGGTTGTACAAGTGTTTACAAGGGTGTACAAGTATGTACAAGAATGTTCAAGTTTGTACAAGTGTGTACAAGTTTGTAAACGGTTGTACAAGTGTGTACAAGGGTGTACAAGTGTGTACAAGGGTGCACAAGTGTGTACAAGGGTGTACAATCGTGTACAAGCTTGTACAAGTGTGTACAAGGGTGTACAGGTTTGTACAAGGTTGTACAAGTGTGTACAAGGGTGTAAAAATGTGTACAAGGATGTAAAAGTTTGTACAAGTGTGTACAAGTTTGTAAAAGGTTGTACAAGTAAGTACAAGTTTGTACAAGAATGTACAAGTGTGTACAAGGTTTTACAATGCTGTAAAAGGTTGTACAAGTGTGTACAAGGTTGTACAAGTGTGTACAAGGTTGTACAAGTGTGTACAAGCTTGTACAAGTGTGTACAAGGTTGTACAAGTGTGTACAAGGTTGTACAAGTGTGTACAAGGTTGTACAAGTGTGTACAAGGTTGTACAAGTGTGTACAAGGGTTCACAAGTGTGTACAAGGGTGTACAATCGTGTACAAGCTTGTACAATCGTGTACAAGCTTGTACAAGTGTGTACAAGGGTTTACAGGTTTGTACAAGGTTGTACAAGTGTGTACAAGGGTGTACAAATGTGTACAAGGATGTAAAAGTTTATACAAGTGTGTACAAGTTTGTACAAGGTTGTTTAAGTGTGTACAATGTTTTACAATTGTGTACAAGGTTGTACAAGTGTGTACAAGGTTGTACAAGTGTGTACAAGGATGTACAAGTGTGTACAAGGTTGTACAAGTGTGTACAAGTTTGTACAAGTGTGTACAAGTTTGTACAAGTGTGTACAAGTTTGTACAAGGTTGTACAAATGTGTACAAGGGTGTACAAAAGTGTACAAGGGTGCACAAGTTTGTACAAGGGTGTACAAGTGTGTACAAGGGTGTACAGGTTTGTACAAGGTTGTACAAGTGTGTACAAGCTTGAACAAGTGTGTACAAGGTTGTACAAGTGTTTACAAGGTTGTACAAGTGTGTACAAGGTTGCACAAGTGTGTACAAGGTTGCACAAATGTGTACAAGAGTGTACAATCGTGTACAAGCTTGTACAAGTGTGTACAAGGGTGTACAGGTTTGTACAAGGTTGTACAAGTGTGTATAAGGTTTTACAATTGTGTACAAGGTTGTACAAGTGTGTACAAGGTTGTACAAGTGTGTACAAGGTTGTACATGTGTGTACAAGCTTGTACAAGTGTGTACAAGGTTGTACAAGTGTGTACATGGTTGTTCAAGTGTGTACAAGGTTGTACAAGTTTTTACAAGGTTGTACAAGTGTGTACAAGGTTGTACAAGTGTGTACATGTTTGTACAAGTGTGTTTAAGTTTGTACAAGGTTGTACAAAAGTGTACAAGGGTGCACAAGTTTGTACAAGGGTGTACAAGTGTGTACAAGCTTGAACAAGTGTGTACAATGGTGTACAGGTTTGTACTAGGTTGTACAAATGTGTACAAGGATGTACAAGTATGTACAAGAATGTACAATTTTGTACAAGTGTGTACAAGTTTGTAAAAGGTTGTACAAGTGTGTACAAGGGTGAACAAGTGTGTACAAGGTTGTACAACTGTGTACAAGCTTTTACAAGTGTGTACAAGCTTGTACAAGTGTGTACAAGGGTGTACAAGTGTGTACAAGGTTGTACAAGTTTTTACAAGGTTGTACAAGTGTGTACAAGGTTGTACAAGTGTGTACAAGGTTGTACAAGTGTGTACAAGGTTGTACAAGGTTGTACAATTGTGTACAAGGTTGTACAAGTGTGTACAAGGTTGTACAAGTGTGTACAAGGTTGTACAAGTGTGTACAAGGGTGTACAAGTTTGTACAAGTGTGTACAAGGTTTTACAAGTGTGTACAAGGGTGTACAAGTTTGTACAAGTGTGTACAAGTTTGTACAATTGTGTACAAGTTTGTACAAGGTTGTACAAATGTATACAAGGGTGCACAAGTGTGTACAAGGGTGTACAATCGTGTACAAGCTTGTACAAGTGTGTACAAGGGTGTACAGGTTTGTACAAGGTTGTACAAATGTGTACAAGGATGTAAAAGTTTGTACAAGAATGTACAAGTGTGTACAAGGTTTTACAATTGTGTAAAAGGTTGTACAATTGTGTAAAAGGTTGTACAAGTGTGTACAAGGTTGTACAAGCGTGTACAAGGTTGTACAAGTGTGTACAAGGTTGTACAAGTGTGTACAAGGTTGTACAAGTGTGTACAAGTTTGTTCAAGTGTGTACAAGTTTGTACAAGGTTGTACAAATGTGTACAAGGGTGTACAAAAGTGTACAAGGGTGCACAAGTTTGTACAAGGGTGTACAAGTGTGTACAAGCTTGTACAAGTGTGTACAAGCTTGTACAAGGGTTTACAGGTTTGTACAAGGTTGTACAAGTGTGTACAAGGGTGTACAAGTATGTACAAGAATGTACAAGTTTGTACAATTGTGTACAAGGGTGTACAAGTATGTACAAGAATGTACAAGTTTGTACAAGTGTGTACAAGGATGTACAAATGTGTACAAGGATGTAACAGTTTGTACAAGTGTGTACAAGTTTGTACAACGTTGTACAAGGTTGTACAAGTGTGTACAAGGTTGTACAAGTGTGTACAAGGTTGTACAAGTGTGTACAAGGTTGTACAAGTGTGTACAAGGTTGTACAAGTGTGTACAAGGGTGCACAAGTGTGTACAAGGGTGTACAATCGTGTACAAGCTTGTACAATCGTGTACATGCTTGTTTCAAGTTTGTACAAGGGTTTACAGGTTTGTACAAGGTTGTACAAGTGTGTACAAGGGTGTACAAGTATGTACAAGAATGTACAAGTTTGTACAAGTGTGTACAAGGGTGTACAAATGTGTACAAGGATGTAAAAGTTTGTACAAGTGTGTACAAGTTTGTACATGGTTGTACAAGGTTGTACAAGTGTGTACAAGGTTGTACAAGTGTGTACAAGGTTGTACAAGTGTGTACAAGTTTGTACAAGTGTGTACAAGTTTGTACAAGGTTGTACAAATGTGTACAAGGGTGTACAAAAGTGTACAAGGGTGCACAAGTTTGTACAAGGGTGTACAAGTGTGTACAAGGGTGTACAGGTTTGTACAAGGTTGTACAAGTGTTTACAAGGTTGTACAAGTGTGTACAAGGTTGCACAAGTGTGTACAAGTGTGTACAATCGTGTACAAGCTTGTACAAGTGTGTACAAGGGTGTACAGGTTTGTACAAGGTTGTACAAGTGTGTACAAGGTTTTACAATTGTGTACAAGGTTGTACAAGTGTGTACAAGGTTGTACAAGTGTGTACAAGTTTGTACAAGTGTGTACAAGCTTGTACAAGTGTGTACAAGGTTGTACAAGTGTGTACATGGTTGTTCAAGTGTGTACATGTTTGTACAAGTGTGTTTAAGTTTGTACAAGGTTGTACAAATGTGTACAAGGGTGTACAAAAGTGTACAAGGGTGCACAAGTTTGTACAAGGGTGTACAAGTGTGTACAAGCTTGTACAAGTGTGTACAAGGGTGTACAGGTTTGTACAAGGTTTGTAAGAATGTGTACAAGGATGTACAAGTATGTACAAGAATGTACAATTTTGTACAAGTGTGTACAAGTTTGTAAAAGGTTGTACAAGTGTGTACAAGGGTGAACAAGTGTGTACAAGGTTGTACAAGTGTGTACAAGCTTGTACAAGTGTGTACAAGGTTGAAACAGTGTGTACAAGGTTGTACAAGTGTGTACAAGGTTGTACAAGTGTGTACAAGGTTGTACAAGTGTGTACAAAGGTGTACAAGTGTGTACAAGGTTGTACAAGTGTGTACAAGGTTGTACAAGTGTGTACAAGGTTGTACAATTGTGTACAAGGTTGTACAAGGTTGTACATGTGTGTACAAGGTTGTACAAGTGTGTACAAGGTTGTACAAGTGTGTACAAGGTTGTACAAGTGTGTACAAGGGTGTACAAGTTTGTACAAGTGTGTACAAGTTTGTACAATTGTGTACAAGTTTGTACAAGGTTGTACAAATGTATACAAGGGTGTACAAAAGTGTACAAGGGTGCACAAGTTTGTACAAGGGTGTACAAGTGTGTACAAGCTTGTACAAGTGTGTACAAGCTTGTACAAGTGTGTACAAGGGTGTACAGGTTTGTACAAGGTTGTACAAGTGTTTACAAGGGTGTACAAGTATGTACAAGAATGTACAAGTTTGTACAAGTGTGTACAAGTTTGTAAAAGGTTGTACAAGTGTGTACAAGGGTGTACAAGTGTGTACAAGGGTGCACAAGTGTGTACAAGCTTGTACAAGTGTGAACAAGGGTGTACAGGTTTGTACAAGGTTGTACAAGTGTGTACAAGGATGTACAAGTATGTACAAGAATGTAAAATTTTGTACAAGTGTGTACAAGTTTGTAAAAGGTTGTACAAGTGTGTACAAGGGTGTACAAGTGTGTACAAGGTTGTACAAGTGTGTACAAGCTTGTACAAGTGTGTACAAGGGTGTACAAGTGTGTACAAGCTTGTACAAGTGTGTACAAGGGTGTACAAGTGGGTACAAGGTTGTACAAGTTTTTACAAGGTTGTACAAGTGTGTACAAGGTTGTACAAGTGTGTACAAGGTTGTACAAGTGTGTACAAGCTTGAACAAGTGTGTACAATGGTGTACAGGTTTGTACTAGGTTGTACAAATGTGTACAAGGATGTACAAGTATGTACAAGAATGTAAAATTTTGTACAAGTGTGTACAAGTTTGTAAAAGGTTGTACAAGTGTGTACAAGGGTGAACAAGTGTGTACAAGGTTGTACAACTGTGTACAAGCTTTTACAAGTGTGTACAAGCTTGTACAAGTGTGTACAAGGGTGTACAAGTGTGTACAAGGTTGTACAAGTTTTTACAAGGTTGTACAAGTGTGTACAAGGTTGTACAAGTGTGTACAAGGTTGTACAAGTGTGTACAAGGTTGTACAAGGTTGTACAATTGTGTACAAGGTTGTACAAGTGTGTACAAGGTTGTACAAGTGTGTACAAGGTTGTACAAGTGTGTACAAGGGTGTACAAGTTTGTACAAGTGTGTACAAGGTTGTACAAGTGTGTACAAGGGTGTACAAGTTTGTACAAGTGTGTACAAGTTTGTACAATTGTGTACAAGCTTGTACAAGTGTGTACAAGGGTGTACAAGTGTGTACAAGGTTGTACAAGTTTTTACAAGGTTGTACAAGTGTGTACAAGGTTGTACAAGTGTGTACAAGGTTGTACAAGTGTGTACAAGGTTGTACAAGGTTGTACAATTGTGTACAAGGTTGTACAAGTGTGTACAAGGTTGTACAAGTGTGTACAAGGTTGTACAAGTGTGTACAAGGGTGTACAAGTTTGTACAAGTGTGTACAAGGTTTTACAAGTGTGTACAAGGGTGTACAAGTTTGTACAAGTGTGTACAAGTTTGTACAATTGTGTACAAGTTTGTACAAGGTTGTACAAGTGTGTACAAGGTTGTACAAGTGTGTACAAGGTTGTACAAGTGTGTACAAGTTTGTTCAAGTGTGTACAAGTTTGTACAAGGTTGTACAAATGTGTACAAGGGTGTACAAAAGTGTACAAGGGTGCACAAGTTTGTACAAGGGTGTACAAGTGTGTACAAGCTTGTACAAGTGTGTACAAGCTTGTACAAGGGTTTACAGGTTTGTACAAGGTTGTACAAGTGTGTACAAGGGTGTACAAGTATGTACAAGAATGTACAAGTTTGTACAATTGTGTACAAGGGTGTACAAGTATGTACAAGAATGTACAAGTTTGTACAAGTGTGTACAAGGATGTACAAATGTGTACAAGGATGTAAAAGTTTGTACAAGTGTGTACAAGTTTGTACAACGTTGTACAAGGTTGTACAAGTGTGTACAAGGTTGTACAAGTGTGTACAAGGTTGTACAAGTGTGTACAAGGTTGTACAAGTGTGTACAAGGTTGTACAAGTGTGTACAAGGGTGCACAAGTGTGTACAAGGGTGTACAATCGTGTACAAGCTTGTACAATCGTGTACATGCTTGTTTCAAGTTTGTACAAGGGTTTACAGGTTTGTACAAGGTTGTACAAGTGTGTACAAGGGTGTACAAGTATGTACAAGAATGTACAAGTTTGTACAAGAGTGTACAAGGGTGTACAAATGTGTACAAGGATGTAAAAGTTTGTACAAGTGTAAACACCTTTTTTTTTTTTTTTGTGTTTGTACACCTTGTAAACACTTGTACAACCTTGTACAAACTTGTACACCCTTGTACACACTTGTACAAGCTTGTACACACTTCTACAAGCTTGTACACACTTGTACACCCTTGTACAAACTTGTGCACCCTTGTACACTTTTGTACACCCTTGTATACATTTGTACAACCTTGTACAAACTTGTACACACTTGTACAAACTTGTACACACTTGTACACACTTGTACAACCTTGTACACACTTGTACAACCTTGTACACACTTGTACAACCTTGTACACACTTGTACAACCTTGTACACAATTGTAAAACATTGTACACACTTGTACAACCTTGTACAAACTTGTACACACTTGTATAAACTTTTACATCCTTGTACACATTTGTACACCCTTGTACACACTTGTACAACCTTGTATAAACCTGTAAACCCTTGTACAAACTTGTACAAGCATGTACACGATTGTACAAGCTTGTACACGATTGTACACCCTTGTACACACTTGTGCACCCTTGTACACACTTGTACAACCTTGTACACACTTGTACAACCTTGTACACACTTGTACAACCTTGTACACACTTGTACAACCTTGTACACACTTGTACAACCTTGTACAACCTTGTACAAACTTGTACACACTTGTACAAACTTTTACATCCTTGTACACATTTGTACACCCTTGTACACACTTGTACAAACTTGTACATTCTTGTACATACTTGTACACCCTTGTACACACTTGTACAAACTTGTACATTCTTGTACATACTTGTACACCCTTGTACACACTTGTACAACCTTGTACAAACCTGTAAACCCTTGTACAAGCTTGTACACACTTGTACAAGCTTGTACACACTTGTACACCCTTGTACAAACTTGTGCACCCTTGTACACTTTTGTACACCCTTGTACACATTTGTACAACCTTGTACAAACTTGTACACACTTGAACAAACTTGTACACACTTGTACAACCTTGTACACACTTGTACAACCTTGTACACACTTGTACAACCTTGTACACGCTTGTACAACCTTGTACACACTTGTACAACCTTTTACACAATTGTAAAACCTTGTACACACTTGTACATTCTTGTACAAACTTTTACTTACTTGTACAACCTTGTACACACTTGTACACACTTGTACAAACTTTTACATCCTTGTACACATTTGTACACCCTTGTACACACTTGTACAACCTTGTACAAACCTGTACACCCTTGTACACACTTGTACAAGCTTGTACACGATTGTACACCCTTGTACACACTTGTGCACCCTTGTATACATTTGTACAACCTTGTACAAACTTGTACACAATTGTACAAACTTGTACACACTTGTACAAACTTGTACACCCTTGTACACACTTGTACAACCTTGTACACAATTGTACAAACTTGTACACCCTTGTACACACTTGTACAACCTTGTACACACTTGTACAACCTTGTACACACTTGTACAACCTTGTACACAATTGTACAACCTTGTACAACCTTGTACACACTTGTACAACCTTGTACACACTTGTACAACCTTGTACACACTTGTACAACCTTGTAAAAACTTGTACAACCTTGTACACACTTGTACACCCTTGTACAAACTTGTACAAGGTTGTACACACTTGTACAACCTTGTACACACTTGTTCACCCTTGTACACACTTGTACAACCTTTTACAAACTTGTACACACTTGTACAAAATTGTACATTCTTGTACATACTTGTACATCCTTGTACACATTTGTACAACCTAGTACAAACCTGTACACCATTGTACACACTTGTACAAGCTTGTACACACTTGTACACCCTTGTACAAACTTGTGCACCCTTGTACACTTTTGTACACCCTTGTACACATTTGTACAACCTTGTACAAACTTAAACACACTTGTACAAACATGTACACACTTGAACAACCATGTACACACTTGTACAAGCTTGTACACACTTGTACAACCTTGTACACACTTGTACAACCTTGTATACACTTGTACAACCTTGTACACAATTGTAAAACCTTGTACACACTTGTACAACCTTGTACAAACCTGTACACCCTTGTACACACTTGTACAAGCTTGTACACGATTGTACACTCTTGTACACACTTGTGCAACCTTGTACACACTTGTGCAACCTTGTACACACTTGTACAACCTTGTAAACACTTGTACAACCTTGTACACACTTGTTCAAGCTTGTACACACTTGTACAACCTTGTACAAACCTGTACACCCTTGTACACACTTGTACACCCTTGTACAAACTTGTGCACCCTTGTACACTTTTGTACACCCTTGTACACATTTGTACAACCTTGTACAAACTTTTACACACTTGTACAAACTTGTACACACTTGTACAACCTTGTACACACTTGTACAACCTTGTACACACTTGTACAACCTTGTACACACTTGTACAACCTTGTACACAATTGTAAAACATTGTACACACTTGTACAACCTTGTACAAACTTGTAAACCCTTGTACAAGCTTGTACACACTTGTACAAGCTTGTACACACTTGTACACCCTTGTACAAACTTGTGCACCCTTGTACACTTTTGTACACCCTTGTACACATTTGTACAACCTTGTACAAACTTGTACACACTTGAACAAACTTGTACACACTTGTACAACCTTGTACACACTTGTACAACCTTGTACACACTTGTACAACCTTGTACACACTTGTACAAGCTTGTACACACTTGTACAACCTTGTACACACTTGTACAACCTTGTACACACTTGTACAACCTTGTACACACTTGTACAACCTTTTACACAATTGTAAAACCTTGTACACACTTTACATTCTTGTACAAACTTGTACTTACTTGTACAACCTTGTACAAACTTGTACACACTTGTACAAACTTTTACATCCTTGTACACATTTGTAAACCCTTGTACACACTTGTACAACCTTGTACAAACCTGTACACCCTTGTACACACTTGTACAAGCTTGTACACGATTGTACACCCTTGTACACACTTGTGCACCCTTGTACACACTTGTACACCCTTGTACACACTTGTACAAGCTTGTACACACTTGTACAAGCTTGTACACACTTGTACACCCTTGTACAAACTTGTGCACCCTTGTACACACTTGTACAACCTTGTACACAATTGTACAAACTTGTACAAACTTGTACATACTTGTACAAACTTGTACATTCTTGTACATACTTGTACACCCTTGTAAACACTTGTACAACCTTGTACAAACTTGTACACACTTGTACACACTTGTACAAGCTTGTACACACTTGTACAAGCTTGTACACACTTGTACACCCTTGTACAAACTTGTGCACCCTTGTACACACTTGTACAACCTTGTACACAATTGTACAACCTTGTACAACCTTGTACACACTTGTACAACCTTTTACACAATTGTAAAACCTTGTACACACTTGTACATTCTTGTACAAACTTGTACTTACTTGTACAACCTTGTACACACTTGTACACCTTTGTACACACTTGTACAACCTTGTACACTATGATACAACCTTGTACACACTTGTACAACCTTGTACACACTTGTACAACCTTTTACAAACTTGTACACACTTGTACAACCTTTTACAAACTTGTACACACTTGTACACACTTGTACATTCTTTTGTACACCCTTGTAAACACTTGTACAACCTTGTACAAACCTGTACACCCTTGTACACACTTGTACAAGCTTGTACACACTTGTACAAGCTTGTACACACTTGTACACCCTTGTACAAACTTGTGCACCCTTGTACACTTTTGTACACCCTTGTTTACATTTGTACAACCTTGTACAAACTTGTTCACACTTGTACAAACTTGTACACACTTGTACAAACTTGTACACACTTGTACAAACTTGTACACCCTTGTACATACTTGTACAACTTTGTACACACTTGTACAACCTTGTACACAATTGTACAACCTTGTACAACCATTTACACACTTGTACAACCTTGTAAACACTTGTACAACCTTGTACACACTTGTACACCTTTGTACACACTTATACAACCTTGTACACACTTGTACAACCTTGTACACACTTGTACAACCTTGTACACACTTGTACAACCTTGTACACACTTGTACAACCTTGTACACACTTGTACAACCTTGTAAAAACTTGTACAAGCATGTACACGATTGTACACCCTTGTACACACTTGTGCACCCTTGTACACACTTGTACAACCTTGTACACACTTGTACAACCTTGTACACACTTGTACAACATTGTACACACTTGTACAACCTTGTACACACTTGTACAACCTTGTACACACTTGTACAACCTTGTACACACTTGTACAACCTTGTACACACTTGTACAAGCTTGTACACACTTGTACAACCTTGTACACACTTGTACAACCTTTTACACAATTGTAAAACCTTGTACACACTTGTACATTCTTGTACAAACTTGTACTTACTTGTACAACCTTGTACAAACTTGTACACACTTGTACAAACTTTTACATCCTTGTACACATTTGTACACCCTTGTACACACTTGTACAACCTTGTACAAACCTGTTCACCCTTGTACACACTTGTACAAGCTTGTACAAGATTGTACACCCTTGTACACACTTGTGCACCCTTGTACACACTTGTACACCCTTGTACACACTTGTACACCCTTGTACACACTTGTACAACCTTTTACAAACTTGTACACACTTGTACAAACTTGTACATTCTCGTGCATACTTGTACACCCTTGTAAACACTTGTACAACCTTGTACAAACCTGTACACCCTTGTACATACTTGTACAAGCTTGTACACACTTGTACAAGCTTGTACACACTTGTACACCCTTGTTCAAACTTGTGCACTTTTGTACACTTTTGTACACCCTTGTATACATTTGTACAACCTTGTACAAACTTGTACACAATTGTACAAACTTGTACACACTTGTACAAACTTGTACACCCTTGTACACACTCGTACAACCTTGTACACACTTGTACACCCTTGTTCAAACTTGTGCACTTTTGTACACTTTTGTACACCCTTGTATACATTTGTACAACCTTGTACAAACTTGTACACAATTGTACAAGCTTGTACACACTTGTACACCCTTGTACAAACTTGTGCACCCTTGTACACACTTGTACAACCTTGTACACAATTGTACAACCTTGTACAAACTTGTACATACTTGTACAAACTTGTACATTCTTGTACATACTTGTACACCCTTGTAAACACTTGTACAACCTTGTACAAACTTGTACACACTTGTACACACTTGTACAAGCTTGTACACACTTGTACAAGCTTGTACACACTTGTACACCCTTGTACAAACTTGTGCACCCTTGTACACACTTGTACAACCTTGTACACAATTGTACAACCTTGTACAACCTTGTACACACTTGTACAACCTTTTACACAATTGTAAAACCTTGTACACACTTGTACATTCTTGTACAAACTTGTACTTACTTGTACAACCTTGTACACACTTGTACACCTTTGTACACACTTGTACAACCTTGTACACTATGATACAACCTTGTACACACTTGTACAACCTTGTACACACTTGTACAACCTTTTACAAACTTGTACACACTTGTACAACCTTTTACAAACTTGTACACACTTGTACACACTTGTACATTCTTTTGTACACCCTTGTAAACACTTGTACAACCTTGTACAAACCTGTACACCCTTGTACACACTTGTACAAGCTTGTACACACTTGTACAAGCTTGTACACACTTGTACACCCTTGTACAAACTTGTGCACCCTTGTACACTTTTGTACACCCTTGTTTACATTTGTACAACCTTGTACAAACTTGTACACACTTGTACAAACTTGTACACACTTGTACAAACTTGTACACACTTGTACAAACTTGTACACCCTTGTACATACTTGTACAACTTTGTACACACTTGTACAACCTTGTACACAATTGTACAACCTTGTACAACCATGTACACACTTGTACAACCTTGTAAACACTTGTACAACCTTGTACACACTTGTACACCTTTGTACACACTTATACAACCTTGTACACACTTGTACAACCTTGTACACACTTGTACAACCTTGTACACACTTGTACAACCTTGTACACACTTGTACAACCTTGTACACACTTGTACAACCTTGTACACACTTGTACAACCTTGTAAAAACTTGTACAAGCATGTACACGATTGTACACCCTTGTACACACTTGTGCACCCTTGTACACACTTGTACAACCTTGTACACACTTGTACAACCTTGTACACACTTGTACAACATTGTACACACTTGTACAACCTTGTACACACTTGTACAACCTTGTACACACTTGTACAACCTTGTACACACTTGTACAACCTTGTACACACTTGTACAAGCTTGTACACACTTGTACAAGCTTGTACACACTTGTACAACCTTGTACACACTTGTACAACCTTTTACACAATTGTAAAACCTTGTACACACTTGTACATTCTTGTACAAACTTGTACTTACTTGTACAACCTTGTACAAACTTGTACACACTTGTACAAACTTTTACATCCTTGTACACATTTGTACACCCTTGTACACACTTGTACAACCTTGTACAAACCTGTTCACCCTTGTACACACTTGTACAAGCTTGTACAAGATTGTACACCCTTGTACACACTTGTGCACCCTTGTACACACTTGTACACCCTTGTACACACTTGTACACCCTTGTACACACTTGTACAACCTTTTACAAACTTGTACACACTTGTACAAACTTGTACATTCTTGTGCATACTTGTACACCCTTGTAAACACTTGTACAACCTTGTACAAACCTGTACACCCTTGTACATACTTGTACAAGCTTGTACACACTTGTACAAGCTTGAACACACTTGTACACCCTTGTTCAAACTTGTGCACTTTTGTACACTTTTGTACACCCTTGTATACATTTGTACAACCTTGTACAAACTTGTACACAATTGTACAAACTTGTACACACTTGTACAAACTTGTACACCCTTGTACACACTCGTACAACCTTGTACACACTTGTACAACCTTGTACAAACCTGTACACCCTTGTACACACTTGTACAAGCTTGTACACGATTGTACACCCTTGTACACACTTGTGCACCCTTGTACACACTTGTACACCCTTGTACACACTTGTACAACCTTTTACAAACTTGTACACACTTGTACAAACTTGTACATTCTTGTACATACTTGTACACCCTTGTAAACACTTGTACAACCTTGTACAAACCTGTACACCCTTGTACACACTTGTACAAGCTTGTACACACTTGTACACCCTTGTACAAACTTGTGCACCCTTGTACACTTTTGTACACCCTTGTATACATTTGTACAACCTTGTACAAACTTGTGCACACTTGTACAAACTTGTACACACTTGTACAAACTTGTACACCCTTGTACACACTTGTACAACCTTGTACACACTTGTACAACCTTGTACACAATTGTACAACCTTGTACAACCTTGTACACACTTGTACAACCTTGTACACACTTGTACAACCTTGTACACACTTGTACAACCTTGTACACACTTGTACACCTTTGTACACACTTGTTCAACCTTGTACACACTTGTACAACCTTGTACACATTTGTACAACCTTGTACACACTTGTACAACCTTGTACACACTTGTACACACTTGTACAAACTTGTACATTCTTGTACATACTTGTACTCCCTTGTAAACACTTGTACAACCTTGTACAAACTTGTACACCCTTGTACACACTTGTACAAGCTTGTACACACTTCTACAAGCTTGTACACACTTGTACACCCTTGTACAAACTTGTGCACCCTTGTACACTTTTGTACACCCTTGTATACATTTGTACAACCTTGTACAAACTTGTACACACTTGTACAAACTTGTACACACTTGTACAAACTTGTACAACCTTGTACACACTTGTACAACCTTGTACACACTTGTACAACCTTGTACACACTTGTACAACCTTGTACACAATTGTACAACCTTGTACAACCTTGTACACACTTGTACAACCTTGTACACACTTGTACAACCTTGTACACACTTGTACAACCTTGTACACACTTGTACACCTTTGTACACACTTGTACAACCTTGTACACACTTGTACAAACTTGTAAACACCTGTACAACCTTGTACACACTTGTACAACCTTGTACACACTTGTACAAACTTGTACACACTTGTACAACCTTGTACACAATTGTAAAACATTGTACACACTTGTACAACCTTGTACAAACTTGTACACACTTGTACAAACTTTTACATCCTTGTACACATTTGTACACCCTTGTACACACTTGTACAACCTTGTACAAACCTGTAAACCCTTGTACACACTTGTACAAGCTTGTACACGATTGTACAAGCTTGTACACGATTGTACACCCTTGTACACACTTGTGCACCCTTGTACACACTTGTACAACCTTGTACACACTTGTAGAACCTTGTACACACTTGTACAACCTTGTACACACTTGTACAACCTTGTACACACTTGTACAACCTTGTACACACTTGTACAACCTTGTACACACTTGTACAACCTTGTACACACTTGTACAACCTTGTACACACTTGTACAACCTTGTACACACTTGTACAACCTTGTACACACTTGTACAACCTTGTACACACTTGTACAACCTTGTACACACTTGTACAACCTTGTACACACTTGTACAACCTTGTACACAATTGTACACGTTTGTACAACCTTGTACAAACTTGTACACACTTGTACAACCTTGTACACACTTGTACAACCTTGTACACACTTGTACAACCTTGTACAAACTTGTACACACTTGTACAAACTTGTACACACTTGTAAAAACTTGTACACCCTTGTACACACTTGTACAACCTTGTACACACTTGTACAACCTTGTACACAATTGTACAACCTTGTACAACCATGTACATACTTGTACATTTTGTACACACTTGTACAACCTTGTACACACTTGTACACCTTTGTACACACTTGTACAACCTTGTACACACTTGTATACCTTTGTACACACTTGTACAACCTTGTACACTATGGTACAACCTTGAACACACTTGTACAACCTTGTACACACTTGTACAACCTTTGACAAACTTGTACACACTTGTACAAACTTGTACATTCTTTTGTACACCCTTGTAAACACTTGTACAACCTTGTACAAACCTGTACACCCTTGTACACACTTGTACAAGCTTGTACACACTTGTACAAGCTTGTACACACTTGTACAAACTTGTACAAACTTGTGCACCCTTGTACACTTTTGTACACCCTTGTATACATTTGTACAACCTTGTACAAACTTGTACACACTTGTACAAACTTGTACACACTTGTACAAACAATACACCCTTGTACACATTGTACAACCTTGTACACACTTGAACAACCTTGTACACAATTGTACAACCTTGTACAACCATGTACAACCTTGTACAACCATGTACACACTTGTACAACCTTGTACACACTTGTACAACCTTGTACACACTTGTACACCATTGTACACACTTATACAACCTTGTACACACTTGTACAACCTTGTACACACTTGTACAACCTTGTACACACTTGTACAACCTTGTACACACTTGTACAACCTTGTAAAACTTGTACAAGCTTGTACATGATTGTACACCCTTGTACACACTTGTGCACCCTTGTACACACTTGTACAACCTTGTACACACTTGTACAACCTTGTACACACTTGTACAACCATGTACACACTTGTACAACCTTGTACACACTTGTACAACCTTGTACACACTTGTACAACCTTGTACACACTTGTACAACCTTGTACACACTTGTACAACCTTGTACACACTTGTACAACCTTGTACACACTTGTACAAGCTTGTACACACTTGTACAACCTTGTACACACTTGTGCAACCTTGTACAAACTTGTACTTACTTGTACAACCTTGTACAAACTTGTACACACTTGTACAAAACTTTTACATCCTCGTACACATTTGTACACCCTTGTACACACTTTTACAACCTTGTACAAACCTGTACACCCTTGAACACACTTGTACAAGCTTGTACACACTTGTACAACCTTGTACACACTTGTACACCCTTGTACACACTTGTACAACCTTTTAAAAACTTGTACACACTTGTACAAAATTGTACATTCTTGTACTTACTTGTACAACCTTGTACACACTTGTACAACCTTGTACAAACTTGTACATTCTTATACATACTTTGTACACCCTTGTAAACACTTGTACAAACTTGTACAAACTGTACACCCTTGTACACACTTGTACAAGCTTGTACACACTTGTACAAGCTTGTACACACTTGTACACCCTTGTACAAACTTGTGCACCCTTGTACACTTTTGTACACCCTTGTACACATTTGTACAACCTTGTACAAACTTGTACACACTTGAACAAACTTGTACACACTTGTACAACCTTGTACACACTTGTACAACCTTGTACACACTTGTACAACCTTGTACACGCTTGTACAACCTTGTACACACTTGTACAACCTTTTACACAATTGTAAAACCTTGTACACACTTGTACATTCTTGTACAAACTTGTACTTACTTGTACAACCTTGTACACACTTGTACACACTTGTACAAACTTTTACATCCTTGTACACATTTGTACACCCTTGTACACACTTGTACAACCTTGTACAAACCTGTACACCCTTGTACACACTTGTACAAGCTTGTACACGATTGTACACCCTTGTACACACTTGTGCACCCTTGTATACATTTGTACAACCTTGTACAAACTTGTACACAATTGTACAAACTTGTACACACTTGTACAAACTTGTACACCCTTGTACACACTTGTACAACCTTGTACACACTTGTACAACCTTGTACACAATTGTACAACCTTGTACAACCTTGTACACACTTGTACAACCTTGTACACACTTGTACAACCTTGTACACACTTGTACAACCTTGTAAAAACTTGTACAACCTTGTACACACTTGTACAACCCTTGTACAAACTTGTACAAGGTTGTACACACTTGTACAACCTTGTACACACTTGTTCACCCTTGTACACACTTGTACAACCTTTTACAAACTTGTACACACTTGTACAAAATTGTACATTCTTGTACATACTTGTACATCCTTGTACACATTTGTACAACCTAGTACAAACCTGTACACCATTGTACACACTTGTACAAGCTTGTACAACACTTTTACACCCTTGTACAAACTCTTGTGCACCCTTGTACACTTTTGTACACCCTTGTACACATTTGTACAACCTTGTACAAACTTAACACACTTGTACAAACATGTACACACTTGAACAACCATGTACACACTTGTACAAGCTTGTACACACTTGTACAACCTTGTACACACTTGTACAACCTTGTATACACTTGTACAACCTTGTACACAATTGTAAAACCTTGTACACACTTGTACAACCTTGTACAAACCTGTACACCCTTGTACACACTTGTACAAGCTTGTACACGATTGTACACTCTTGTACACACTTGTGCAACCTTGTACACACTTGTGCAACCTTGTACACACTTGTACAACCTTGTAAACACTTGTACAACCTTGTACACACTTGTTCAAGCTTGTACACACTTGTACAACCTTGTACAAACCTGTACACCCTTGTACACACTTGTACACCCTTGTACAAACTTGTGCACCCTTGTACACTTTTGTACACCCTTGTACACATTTGTACAACCTTGTACAAACTTTTTACACACTTGTACAAACTTGTACACACTTGTACAACCTTGTACACACTTGTACAACCTTGTACACACTTGTACAACCTTGTACACACTTGTACAACCTTGTACACAATTGTAAAACATTGTACACACTTGTACAACCTTGTACAAACTTGTAAACCCTTGTACAAGCTTGTACACACTTGTACAAGCTTGTACACACTTGTACACCCTTGTACAAACTTGTGCACCCTTGTACACTTTTGTACACCCTTGTACACATTTGTACAACCTTGTACAAACTTGTACAC
>NW_026543290.1:0-36917 GCF_028750875.1 Macrosteles quadrilineatus | reverse complement strand
ATAACTACTTATGACAAATACCTTTATTATAGAGTTTACATGTTTTTAACGATTCAACCAATCCCCAATATTTAAAATAATATTATTAATAACTATCTAAATTACCAAAGTAAATTTCTAGTAATTTTAGGCTTTTTTATCGGAGAAATACCTACACTGTAAGATAAAAACCAATTAATCTTACGACGAAAAATATTTAAATTATTTGAGTAAATGTAAGGTTAAATAATTGATGGAAATATAATATTATCAGTGTGTCGGAATGAATGTTAAGGTTTGAAAACAATAATGTACCTAAACACCGAGGATTGGCAGAAACTGAGATGTCAGCCCCAGGCTAAACATCTGTAAACATCTTTCAACGTATGTACTTCCTTTCATACTTCCGCACGAATACTCCTATCCAATTATATTTGTTTTACATAACTGAAGCTTGCAACCTACTCCACTTTATTAATGGATTTTTATAAATATAAATTTACTTAAAATAGATAATAAAAATTTCAATAAAGTTACAATAAGATGTATTTAGGTTCTATAGCTTATATTACAACAATCTCATGGGGATATGACAGTTAAATTATATTTTGGCCTAGGTTTTTATAGATGGGCTAGATAACAATTTTGAGAGCAATGATCTTAATCTAGGGGTTGGTTCGTGCCGGGTATGAAATTCTGATAGGCTAATTAACTTAATTTATACTAATGTAGGCTAAATAATATGAGATAATAATGAGAGTCAAAAATTTAGGCTAAAAGTTCTTAGTTTCAAACAGTTACTTGAATTCAGTCCATTCACAATGGTGTGATGGTGGTTGGAAATTAATGATGATTTTCAAATGTTTATTGAGTTTGATATTACAAATTTTTTGTTGAATACTTATCTTCTTTCTTAATGTCTCTTTATAATCGATATTTCTATATGTTCTAAATGTTAATTTTGTAGACTTTTGAATATTTAATCACTAGAGACTTGGCTCCCACATCCATCTCTATCTATATCTTCCACCAAAAGCACATTTTCTTCCTTTGTTTTAGCTTTTCTTCCAACAATGCTACTTCACACCTGGACACTGGACAGTACATAAGAAATATTTCCTACCTAGACACCATTTCATTTTAGGATATTATTTTTGAATACAGTTTTTTCTTCTTCAATTATTTATATTGAATTAAATTTAGATATTTTTTTGAAAATTCTGTAATATTGAAGTAATTTAGTTACGATTCACATTTAAATACATTCATGTTTTATCTCAAGCTAAACTTAAATAGTACTTTATGTGGTGGAACTAGATTTTATTCTCAATAAGTTTTACGTTTCATAACTGGTGCAATGTTGATTTCAAATTACTTCTCGACCAAACCAAATGTTTTTAGACATAAACGTAGGGACTGGTAGTAAATTAATGCTGCATCCATTATTATATTAAAAGAAACAATAGGAAAAGCGAGACGTACGTCCTGCATGAACATTCATAAGAATTTATTGACCACAGAATCTAGTTAAGACTTTTAAGATTTGAAAGTAGACGTAGGATTTTTTAAGTTTTTAACCTGCACCTGAGTTTGATATACTGAGGGTGTTATATTGTGTTGGATGTTGAGTGTTATTCAATCTCACCTGCTTAAATCTGATCATCATGCAATTTGATCTTGGACGTTTCGCTAACAGGAGATTTTATACCTATTTTAACATACTTTGCTAGGTTTTTGTACTAACTAATAAACCATATTTTGTATGTATGTATCAAAAATTAGTTTTATAAATTCCAAATGTAAGGTTAGAGTAGAAAATGAATACTCACACCAGTTTAAGTCAATGACGGGTGTGAGACAAGGAGACAGTATCTTCACGAAAAATGATGGAAAAACGATTTGTACCTTAAACCTTGGCTATAAAGCCAAACGAGAATTTTATGATCCACTAAAGAGACAGTATGGAATGGGCAGACCCATAAAGATGATAAAATATACATATTCTTTGAGCAATCAGTTTTAGAATAAGTATTATGACGAACACATTTAGTCGACTATTTGAGTTCATGCTTAACTGTTGTATTTATTAGTGTTTATATATTTTTTCTCCTTTAAAATCATTCTCGTGACATAAGGATTATCTATCTATCTATATATTATTGGGCAAGCATGTTTCTTTAAAACATTTGTTTCAGCTCGTGTGCATCGTAGGGGAATTCTACACATACTGTTAGAAATATATTTTCCTGTAGGTGTGCAGAATACCTTTAAAACTTAAAATAGGCTAAAAAATAAGCGCGAAAATTAATTTCAAATATAAAAAACGTGGGCCTTATGGGTTGTCATGCCGGTGACGAAATAACAACTAAATGTAAACAAAAAGTCAAAACAAATGGAAGAAATTCCAATCACATGTTTTATTTACAGCGTGGGGTGAAAATAGAGAAAAACATTAGGTATTTTTGGTCGAGTTTTCGACTACGGGACGACCTCTAGTCAATATTAATACCAATACACATTTTTACCCGCAAAGAAGCAATTTAGTCAAGTTATAATATAATTTTCCATTACAGTTTTATATAACGATAGGAAGTTGAGGGGACGAGGCAAAATACATAAAACCTACTTTAGAATTTCCTAACGCTCTGATCGTTTTTCAGATGTGTTTGGAAAGATGTTTGTCTTCCATTGGCTTCATAAGCCAATACATTTAGTAGACACCTGATGGTTGTCCATTTTTTAATGTGGAATTAGATATTTTATTTGCAAAGTAGCGTTTATAAATTATATCACCACATTGCTGACTTTAGGTTGATTTAGCTGTCATTTCAAACATTTCTTCCAGGAACAAAGTATAAAAACTAATATTGGTAACGTTAAAAAGGGCATAACATTAAGAAGATAACCATTTTAAATTTCTATAAGAATTTGTTCAATGAATATTAATAAGGATTTATAGATGCATTTATTAGAAAGTGTCTGTAAATACACAGGGAAAATCCTTAAAACCTTAAGCGTTGCATTGATTAGCATTTAATGTTAATTTTCTGGAGTTCCACAAAAATGTTACTTAAATACTGGGTGTCCGATGTTTACAATCGGATCCTTCTCAGCCAAATAAATAAAATGCAAGTAAAATGCAAATCACGTTTTTCTGTAACTAATACAATGTATAACATAATATTAAGAACAGTTTTTAAAGCTTGAACAATTTTTTAAAGAATGGAAATAACATAGAGCAAATAGTTCAAATAACACTAATATAACAAGCAACTATCATAACACCAAAACTGTCCTAATATGCAAAACATTAAGGTTTACAGTGGGGTCAAGAGTGACAGGGGGAGAAGGGAGGGGGTTTTGGCACACACAGCTACGCGGCATCAACACACAACAGCTCTGTAAACTCGTCACATAAATGTTCTGGCATACTGTCTACTAATCTTCAGTACTTAATATGTTTGTCATAACGTCACCATTCAGAAAACTCTACAATAACAGTCAGTCAGTGAATTGCATGTTCTGAGTGACAAATACGTCTTATCAAGCTAATGTAGAGCATTTTAACGGTGATACTTGGTTTCCAATAGTTCGGTGTGGCAAATATGTTTGTGGTTTGAAAGCTATCTACCTATAAAAAAAGCTGTTTGTCAAAACCCTTGACATTTTATGATTACTAAAACATCGTTTGTCACCACTTGAATACTAAACAGTGTTTACGACTATTTTGACGTGTAACAGTTTCCCAATCGTTTAAGCATGTTTAGCTTTGTTCAACAAAATCGAATAAATTTACGTCTAACACTTCTTGCTATAACTAAAAAGTCGTCGTATCAAAGTCGGATTTGTGATATTATTTTCCTTTTTCAAGTTCTTTAAAATGATGAGCTACTTGATAGGGTTGCCATTTAAACATTTTAAGTTACCTTTAGCAGCCTCTATTTGGGGGGTGGGGGTAAATTTTAAAATACCACCAAAAAAGTACTTACATTACACTAGTAACGAGTATCGAAGCTTGTTTGAATTTATGTAGCCGTTCAAAAGTTAACTAGTAGGAGGGAGTATTGGGACACCCGGTATGCTAAGTAAGCAAAATTAAAGTATATCAAATACATGTTAGTAAAAAATACTTCCAGTAGACGATGTGTTAACAGTTAAGCTCATAATATTCTATGTAGATGATGAATAAACTAATGATAAGATTAATAGGTGTAAAGCAATTTGTAGCGTCGAATATTGTAGGTTTAACATTTACATCTCCTTCAGAGGTTGGTGGCCTCTTTTACCTGCATTTGCCCGTCCATATGGACCACAGAGAACGTATCCAGCAAAGCAAAGAGTGAGCCGGTATAGTACAAGGGTGAGTTTTACTATTAAAAAGTAGTGGCTTTGTGTCTAATATTATTCTAACATTTTATTTATTTACCATAATCAAACACAGTTTTTATTGGCGAACATTAACCCACATGACTGGTGCCTTTTGAACTATATATAAATGTTACGGAATATTTTGAATAAAAAAATAGATTATGTCAGTGTGTTAAGCATATTTAAGCTTTTCTAAAAGGAATGTAAAAGGTGCGGAGATATTTTAATCATTCTATCAGCAGTTAAGTAAATGATTTAGTTCTTTTGTATAGTCAAAGAGCCGCAATAAGTCTTTTTCTAACATAAAAGTATTAGGATTTGTCTACACATGAACTCCAAAACCAATAATTGTTTTTCATTTTCAATTAATCACTCTTTTATTTAATGCACAACAAAGTTTAAATTGAGATACATTTAGATTTAACTGTATCTGAGTCCCACAGGTAAAATGTATTTCGTTAAAAGCAAGACGTGTGTCAAACAAGACAGCGAGGCGTTGGAATGAGATTTTTCGATCTTGATCTTAAGCCCTCTTAACGCCTCATCATCTCTTTTGGATTTAATGTAATTTTACAAATTTTATCATATCAATTGCATCTTTGGTTGATTGAATATTAAATTGATCTGATATCAAAGGAAGGTTTGTAATTGGTAAATATAGATTAACAAAGTAAGAATTTTAAATTGGAGCCAAACGTACAATTTAATTGATAGGAACTTCTGATTTACCAAATTTACAGACGATCATAAAATACAACGTGCAGAAGTATTGAAGTTAGAGGTAATAAAATAGTTATGACGGTTAATTCAAAATCTCTGTAATACAGTAATCCGTATACATTTTAATTAAAACAAATAAAATAAAGGTAATAATCGCTGTCTTTCTCATTCACTAGGTATTCAGCTTATAAATAAAATAAAAGTGGACTAAATTACACATATTGTTCCGAATCCAATAAAAATGTATTCAAAGACATGTAATTAAATCATTTAAGAAAGAATTACAGCATACAATTATCACGGGGTTTTGGGAACCACATTAAACACAAAATCTATAATCGCAATAATGTGGACTAGAAAATACGAGTGATATAACAAATACTTGAAAATATCCCCGCAGTAATCCTGCAGACTAAGAGAATTGTTGGAAATTTACTAAAATATTATCATAATCAAGTCATATTTATTCTCTACTTAAATAATGTATCTGCCCAGGTTTGCTGCTACGGGAAAGAATAATATGTTTTTTATACATTATTATTAGTATACGAAAAAAATAAATCCTAAATCTCAATTATTATATCCAGAATAAAAATGGGAATTTTAAATTTACAGTATTTTTTTTATCAATAATTTATTAACTTTACAACAATGCTTCAACGTAGTACAAAGTACGTTTTTTATTTTTTTAGCTCTGCTAGGTGTATGCAATGACAGTTAGTTATTTCTAAGTTTTAAAATTAAAAATCGAAAAAACCCAATTACTGTACTAAAAAAGTTTAAATCTTTTTCAACTCAATAGAACCCGGTTACCATCATCCGATCATGGTAGTTCACGGACTTATTCCATATTATTCAGCTCTAAAAATTCATGCAAAATTACATCATAATTGGCTCCAAATTGCTCGAGTTATCGTGTTCATGGACACACACACAGTCACACGTGTTTAGAACGAAATACAACCAAATTTGAATGAATGAACATGAAAAAATCAACCTAGCTGTGTGCCCGTTCTACGCACGGGGATCTTATAGTATTCAGTTGAAACCTTCATATATTAAGAACAGCAGTTGGTTTGCATATTTTCAGATATGCTGGCAAAACTATTACTACCTTCGCAAATACAGTATCTGACAGTTTCAAGCCAAAACAAACTCAATTAAATGTCAACCGGATCGTGTTGGTCCATATGTTAAATCCAATGATTAAACTAAAATATGCATTTTATAGATCTATGAGGCATATCCCTAAGGTAGGCCTATAATTAAAAGTTACTTCCCACAATGGTTTAAAGTATTTTAAGTACTACCTGAACCTCACCATTTAACACTTTATTCCGGTTGACATTTTTTATCATCAAAGGTGCTCTTGTCCTTTCCGTGAAACACTGAGAAATAAGGACAGTAATGCGTTACCAACAGACATACACACAAAAATACAGAACTTAATTAGGGAATTTGCCAAGCATAACAAACTACATATTAGTATTTGAAATCTTTGTTAATGTAATAAAATTTATCATAACAATTTATATTTGCTTAGTTTGGACATGACCCGAAATGCTGTCGAAATGACGGCTTACTATATGAAATGAAGTACTATAGACGATTTAGATTGGTAATTTATAATACGTACCCAAGAGATGGGCTATGGGCCTATTGGCTGTAAGGTCCAGCTATTGCAAAGCGAGTTTATCATCATCCGTAAACCTCTGTTACAATCACCCACTGCAGTTGTGATTTTTTACTTTACACAACCGCCATCGAAGCGCCGTCAATGGGTAGAAACCTTGTTTGTAAGCTATTGGCGAAGATCATTAATAAATTCAAGTTTCCCAGCCCATACAACACTGATTCAAGGTCTTCTTTATGGTTATCAAAACTCAAGAACAATTTTATACACAAAGAATCTCTGCTTCCTGACCTGGATGATGCCTAGTTATTTAATTTCATTTACGGTTACACTTTACACTATATTATTCCACTTGCGATTAATTAAACCCGTTATGTAAGAAAAACTTTTTTAATCTCACTTGGATGGGATTTGCCTTCAAAACATGATCGGAAATAGTTGAGGTATTTGTAAACAACATTTGTAAACATATCAATGACATTTAGAAAAACTCTATATATACCCTATTACCACTATTTACCACAATAATAATGCACACTGATAGTCAACACAACTAAAACTTTAAGGTTATGTGAAGAAATAATATGAGGAATCGGAAAAAATAATAATAAATAGTTGCTAGGCAACGGTGACAACGGTTATTTTATAATAAAAAAATACGTTTTATTTTGAAGATTTTACTTGGGGAAACACAACGGCAAAAACCCGACTGCAATAGCATGTTTCGTTCTGAAGCTACGATTTTTAAAAGTACAAATTAAAATCAATGACATTCCATAGTAGAGATAAATTAAAATCAATGACATTCCATAGTAGAGATAAATTTAAATACCCAAGGACTACGTCGCGAATGAATGGCGTTCCGCGATAAGGGATCTTTAAACCGATAAGATAACGGAGCGCCTCATTCATTTATCTCTTTAAATGTTTAAAAACCTACTCACTTATTGTCGCTATTTTATCAATATTCGCAATGCTGCCATTTTTGACTCGGTTGTCCGTTTGAGGTCGGGTTTGCGGAATTGTATTCTTCTAAAAAAGACCTTTAATTCGATGTGGACATATTATCCACCTATTACCTCGCAGATTTTCTTCTGAGACCAGAACAAATTATTTTTTAACAAATCATTACTGAATAATGTTTTCAAATTATATTTTTAAACCAGTGAATTTTGTACCCATGCTGCTCCGCAGCGTTGAAATAAATATCATATCCGAGAAATAATCAAATTTATGATTTTGATTGTGTAATACAGTATCTTTAACTTAACTGATTCAACCGATTAATAGCTTAAATTAAAGCCTATAATTTAATGATTATGTTGAGTCTAAAACATATAAAAAAGATAAACAATACTGGAGCAATTGATTTCCAATTAATAGGTTTTTAATATATAAAAACCTTATAAAAATAATTTTTATGTTGGTTGTTCACCTTGCGTTTGCTTGAAACTCGTTCCATTTGAATAACTAATAGCTTAAATGAAAGCCGGTATTTCACTGAAGGTTCTTTGACCAAAAATATAGGATTATATTTTAGAGCTGGTGAAATACATCTTAAATTGAAGTAAGAATTCAAAAATAAACCAAATAATGTTTTTTTGGTAAATTAATACAGTAGGAAAATATATGTATAGACATATGTAACATATGTATTGTAACATATGTATAGACATATATTTTCCTACTGTATTAATTTACCAAAAAACATTATTTGATTTATTTTGAGATTGAGATTTATTTTTTAATCTAAATTTGTCCCAGATGTTACATGTTACAGCAGGTAAAAAAAATATATCTTTTTACCACACTACGATGTTTTTAGCTATCCTATGTATTTTTATGGGAGTTAAATTTGGTTTTTACTTTCCGGGTTCATTTGGCTCTTCTACCCGACCGATTTTCATGATTGATGTCTCAAATTGAAGGTATGCACGCACAGTTTTTACATCAAGCATAGGCTTGATATATAAAAACCTTCTTATATTTAACAAATAAATATAAAAATTTACCATATTATCATTCTACTGATAATTTACACGCATGGGCAGTTGGTTAATCATCAGAGTTAATAATTTGGGTTTTTGACAATTTAACTAATTTGTTCTTACAAGTGTTACGTATAACAATATCTATTGGAATTCTTTTGAGATGGGATAAAACGTACTTGGATAAAGCCAGGTCATAAGTGTCAGCAACCTTTTCTTCTTGCCAATTCCGAACGTGCCTGGTCGCCCGAGTGAAGAATCCCCTGGATACCGCAATATTATTGGATTGTACGGTAGATGGATTTTTATCAAAATATTTATAAGCTCAATACTTGCGTGCGATTATTTTAAGTACAATTTGTTGTTTAAATATTAAATAAATAAATTGCATAAACAGTATGGAGTATTTTAAACATCGTTAACGGTTTGCAACACTTTCAAATAAATTTCAATTTCTTATATAATAAATTATAAAGTTCATGTAATTAAAATGTGTAAGATGTGACATGTGTAAACTATTAAAATATCCATGAAAACATATACTTATGTGAGTAGGAGGTTTAAATATGTTAAGAGTAAAAAAATATGAATATCTTTTTATTTTAGTGAGTTAATGGCTCAGTTGGTAGCGTCACTGACTTTGGGCCGAAGGCAGCAATGTCGTGGGTCCGGAACCTCGGCAGTGTAAACATTTTATCAGTACGTTTCACCTTCGTACTGTACCGGCTCACCCCTTGCTTTGCTGGATACGTTCCACGCATGGGCAGTATGTAGGCCGCCAACATATTTTTTTTAAAGAAAAAAGAAAAAAAGATTTTACAGGAATTGGAAGAATCTATGGGCGTTTTTCCTCTCCAACAAATTTAATAAAAAAAACCTTTAAACATTTAACTAAAAAAAGTGACAGCTTCGTATGGTCACCGAATACTTAAGCTCAATTTCAATCATTATTTAATTATGAAACGATAAGTCTCAATCAAAGAGTGTTAATTTTTTTACGTTGTTAATTATATATATAAAAAAAATCGGGAGACGAGAGAAAACTTGTTATTTGATGATGTGTCCGCATCTTGGATTTAATCCATCAATGTCTTTCTATCAGGCCACCTTCTATCAAACAAGCTTTAACAATTACTCTCCTAATATATTTTGTAAAAAACCGTAAATATTATAACTAAAGACTTAAAAGTTAGTCTTATTGTATATTATTACTCTTGTTTAACTATGCAGTTATTTTTTGAACATAGATATGTTTATAACTGAGCGCACTGTGTGAATTTTAGTCCTCCCTTGGCAAACTAAAGTTGTTCGTATTGTCATTTACGAAATGCCTGGGATAGAACAGTGGAAAAGAATAATCGGCCTATAGAATCCCATTCATGATTTAGTAAATTGAGTTGGATACACGAAAAAAATTTGAAAGGATCAGAAATTTGAAAAATTGATTTGGGATTATCATTGTAACGGACGAAAGCTTGTTAATTATTTGACTAGGCTGAGGACTAATACATCCCTCCAAATCATGAAAAGCCCTAATTGAATTTTACTTCAGTTTCTAAATAGGTTGAAAAAAGGAGTTTTATACTTAATTATTGGCATAGTGAGTATTTTTGCCAATGAAGGAACAATTCCATAAAATATATACAAAACCTAATAGAGAAAACCAGGTATTTATTATTGAAAAAAATGTGCTTGAGGGTAAAATACTGCTCCCCCACAAACCAAATTCTAACGCTAGAATTTTTGTGGGTATTTGGTGTCAAAATCACCATTTAACCTGTTACATTTCAAATACTATTCAGTAAAAAAAATTCTTAAAACCTAAGAGGCAGACTCCAATGAGTGAAATCACAGTTTACTTTTGAAATAGGTTTATTTTTTACTCTTAATTTATTCGTGTTGCACGAGCACGGTTTACAACCTGATCTTGTGTCTATCTTAAGTCAACATTTTGTTAGACAACATAATCAATCGATAAACCAAAGACAAATAGATAGCACCAGAGTTCAGAATCTCTTGCTTGGAATCAAACTAACTACTTTCGTATACGAAGGCAAACACTATAACTACTCAGATACTCTGACAATCCACTCTTAAAGGCAGAGACATACTCGTACTTTGTGATTAAAAGGTAAATCAGAAACTTATAACAACCGATCGCTGTGTGTGGCTGTGGTTGATATATACATGGGGTGGTTGGTTGAGGAGGGTGCGTTGAGACTAACCCTAGCCTCAAATGATAATTCTATATGTTTTGGTGAGGCTAGCAACGTAATTGGTCTGGGCTTGTTATACCACTGCAAGCTTTGCTTAAAAACTCTGCAACCAAACCGCATATGTATTGATAACTACTTGCACATTAAACTCATAATTTAGCACCCTCAGAAACTTCTATTAGAAAAGGTTTAAATGCCTGCTATTAAGCAATCCAATTTTGTTGTTAGCACAACTAGTTTCGGTGTCTGTGTGACACCATCATCAGGCTGCACAAGGACAGCTTTCTTTCTTCATACGAAGAGCGTCATATTTACACGAAAATAAATAAACATTTAAACACGACACAAACACGAATACGAGACATTTATGGTAACTGATCAGTTAAGAAAACAGACGACGCTAACCCGGCGGAGTCCAGACTACAAATGATAGTTGTGCTAACAACAAAATTGGATTGCTTAATAGCAGGTATTTAAACTTTTTCTAATATTATTTGGCAATCCGGAGGCTAACAACAACAATGAAGAAACTTCTAGCCTGGATAGCTCAACATTCAAATTTTGACTGAAAACTATACAGAAAACTTTAAAACCAAACTGGGAAATCAGCTCAGGTATTAAATAATAATTATTTGTTTCTCATTAAATCTAAAAACATATCGAAACTTAGTATAGTACGGTAATATAAATAGTGATTCCAACAATATAGTTTAAAAAAGTGTAAAATCAATAAATTTTAACTAAAGATCATAAAGAAATTTATACAAAACTACATTTTAATTTAAAGTTCCTCATGTAGATAGTTCCTTAACGCCATATTGAGAGTTATTATTTTGAGCATGTAACTCCAACAACTGGTATGGATGATGAAGGTAGCCTACAAATGATTTGCATCTAAATACAATGTATAACATGAGTTGTAAATCATTCACAATTTTGTTCTATCCAGACATACATATCTATAATACAGTATATTATATTATGGTTGCAACTTAAGAGCAAAACTATATGTACTGTTATATATCTTATGTTGGGCCAATAACCCTTGTTTTTCCGATATTTACACAATAATTCAATACAAATACTTGCAGGAAAAACAAACACAAACTATTGTCTTGAGTATTGAAAGAGGAGCGAAAACAAACATAAACACACCCGTGCTTACTGAGGACTATCGCAGCGGATCGGTATTGACTTTCCAGTCGCCAATCTGCCTGCGCTTCAGATTCAAAGCCACTCGATTCACATTGGATTGAGGAGTTTCTTCAACAAGTTTACTTAAAAGTTAGATAGCAAAATATGGAAACCTGTCTACTGAATTGCATATTTTCAGACAAAAAATACATAGCGAAATCAACGTCAACAATCACCTACTATTTGTGCACACACTTCCTTTTCCTAGATAGTATTATAATACACCCGTAAGTATGAAAATAAAGTCGGTTTCTGTGCGGCTGTGTTTAAGTTAGTTAAAACAAGTTAAAATAAATCCTAAACTGGCTGGGAAATATTGAGAGTTCAAGTTAAATTTATTGTTTTATTGTTAGTTATGTCAACTCATCTTTATGGTTTATTCAACCTGTACTGAATCAGAGTAGACACGAGATAAAGTGAATTAGGGAAAGAAAAGAATGTCTGAAGAATTGAGGTAGATTGATATTGACGAGGAGAGATGCCATTGCAAAATGAGAAAGAATGCAGTAGTTAATTTAAAATATTGAATTTGGAAGGCCGCTCTTGGCTCATGCATGACCTACATAGTGTAATATTTCTATCGAACGTGTCATTCAAAGAGCTCTTCGATGGTGATTGTGACGGTAAAATAAATGGCTATGTTCTATTGAAGCCCATCAAGGGAAAAATAAATTTCTGAATGGCTAAAGGTTCGTTTCCACATAAAAAATTAAATGTTTAATAGTTCAATTTGAAATTTTTGTTGCATGAGCATTAAATTTTTATTATATTTTAAAAGTATAATATAAGGTAGTTATAAACTACCTTCTAACTATGTTTGAATTTAAAAGAAATTTCTTTACTTATAAAGACTTTTCTACTAACCAAATTTATAGTTTAGATTAATATTATATATTGGAACAAATTTCTGGAATAAATTGTAATAATCCATTGAGAATAATATAAAATTTTAAAATCAATTAAAGCGTATGCGTTTGAATAAAAAAAAGAAACTCGGAACCTCCACCACACTTTCATTCTTGTAGCTTGACCTACATCAACTCTGTGTTTTCCACTTTCGTTTGCTGCCATCCCATCAACCATAAAGGTTGCCAAGTACAATTTATCAGTAAGACGAGTGGTCCAGGAAAGGTCTTGGCTGAAACTCATCATTTGACAGCTTGGTCAACACGAAGCGAAACATTCTACGACACTGGCTTACTTCACTAGTTCTAAGAAAATTAAATATGCTTCTTTGATTGATTTTTTGTCCTATGACGCTAGGCACGAGCCTGGGATTGTTTTTCACATTACTTCAGGCTAGACCTAGGGGTTACGGCATTATCACTTAGATAAAATCCATTGGTGACTTGGCGGGGATTGAACCCGGGACCTCAGGGACTGAAGTCCCGCGCTCTAACCACTACACCAGCTCGCTCCCCGTTCTTTGATTGATAGGCTTAAAAGACAATACATCTGATTATACATGTTTACTTAAGATAGTGAAGTAATAGTAGTTTTCATCACTAGGAGTGAAAGTGGCTCTTTTTGGTACGCAATCGTGTTTTACAAGTGAGTTTAACAGCTGAGCTTGGAAATACGATTAAGTACCAAAAAGACACTTTCGCTCCTGTGATGAACAACTATTTTCATCATACTGTGGAAATAACCTTCTAATCGTTACAAAACTAGACTACATAGCTTGAGGTTATACAAACTCGTCATCAATGTTTTAATTTCTGTTGTTACCAAACATAACTTAAAATATTGAGTGATAAGCCGAATTTCCATAATGTGCTAATACAGTTTTGAGGTTAGCGAACAGAAAAAAATCACCATATGTTTTTTCTTTTCCCTATTTGAAGTTACCCGAAAACAATAATTTTTCGGACGATTTAGATAACTAAAAACTGCTATTTTCCGGACAGTTTGATGAAACATTTTTCGTCATACTGCCAGCAAAAGCCAAATCTATCATTGTAGACTATCAACGCAAAATGTTTTGGCTACCCATTTTAAATTACAGTTTTAAAATTTGAACAAAAGACCGTGTACAAAGTAGTTAATGAAGTGGAAACATTGTTAACAGAGCGGATAATTTCGTTTTAGTTAGTTTTATTGTGCTGTCTTGTTTAGTTTAGTTGTATTAGTGATGTAAAACTGTTGACATGGTGGGATTCAGTCCAAGACAATTATTTCATTTGCCAAATGAATACAATGTAAAGCTCAAGAGCAAGAATGTACTATGACAGTATGCATTTAATTGCAAATAATTGCTTCCGTGAAAACCTTAGTTACAATTCGATAAATGAAAATAAGGTTATTCTATAATAGTATATAGTTTATTTACATTATAATAGTAACAAGTATCAAGATTAAAATATATTAGGTCAAATATTTTATAATACACGTCGTGAAACAGCTTTATATCATTGGACATCGCGCAATGTATCCTTTGAAATATGACATAGAACACGTTTTATAACAATAACTATCATCTAGCGCAGAAAAAGCTAATATAATCAAAAAGGAGCATTTTTATTTTGTGAACATCAAATAGGGATTATGAAATAAATATAGTACAGCGTTATAAAAAAGATGATAAAAAACTGCATTAATACTGAAAACAGTATCTGTAGTGGCTATAAACAATGACAGTCGAACCTACTGTTGTAATACTTAATATCACCTGTATTCTATTAAAAGCTAAATTGGGGAGCGAGCTGGCGAAGTGGCTAGAGCGCGGGACTTCAGTCCGTGAGGTCCCGGGTTCGATCCCCGCCAAGTCACCAATGGATTTGATCTAAGTGATAATGCCGCAACCCCTAGGTCTAGCCTGAAGTAATGTGAAAAAACAATCCCAGGGTCGTGCCTAGCGTCCTAGGAAAAAAAATTAAATGCTAAATTACAATTCTGAAGTGATTTATTACAGTGAATTTATTTATATCAGTAGCTGTGATGTAAACGTCAGTTACGCCTGTAAAACATAACTGGATGAGCATAAACAGCTGCTATTCGCCAAAGGTGATCATTCAAACACCGTAAGTAATGTATGCAGCGTGTTCGGTGGAATAAGTAAAACCTTGGTTTAATGTGAGGTAGTTATTTAACAGGAAAATCAACCGGTGTTTGTACATCCAAAGGGGTTTCTTCAATGAGAGTCACGTCAATTCAATTCAATCCAATGAGGTATTGGCTTCTAAGGTTTTAGCAATTAAAAAAAAATATAGTGCTATAAGTGTATACAGATTATCCAAACACCATGAACTGTACTAAATAAAATATCCAAATGATTCTTTTTTCTTACTCCCTAAGACGAACTGTTTATTTAGCCGAAGCTTGGTATCCACAGCTAGGATCAAGGGCAGTAGGGTCAAATTATCATAAGGCTCCTGATTTTTCCCAGGTTCGAACCGTTGACCATCTGATGAGTTAGGTGAGTTCTGTAACCTCTCTACTATCCATCTATGAGTATTACGAGGCTTCTGTTACTGTGTCATCTCACACCAACCACAAACATAAAGCTCTAAATTGTATACCAACCAGAACAGTGTAAGCCATTGACCTACTGAAAACCGTAAAAGAAGAGTCATAAAACAGTAATCTGTCATTGAGGTCTATCGGCTGACAAGGCTACTGTTTTGGAAAAAATGGTTTTTGTTTATTCGTAAAACATAAATTTTACCGTATATTAAAATGTTTTAATCTGTTCCAATTTTTTTATTCCAAAATCATTTTAAGTTCAAACTAAAGCCCCTTTGTTAGGGAATATTCCCAATACAAACAAATAAACAAAGGAAACCTCACAGGCAAATTTCAATATCATATATTGTTCAATTAAGTATCTTATTGTTTCCGTAATACATAACCGTATAATTTTATTAAGAGTTAAAACACAAATAATATTAGGCCTACATGTAAAACTAATAGTTTGTGCTAAATTTGTAGTGCAACAGCATTGACAATTCACGACTAATGCGAACTCCGATTTGTGCAACAATAATTGTTTTATAATGCGGGATAAAAAGTTGACAAAACTGGAAAAAAATAAAATGATTAAAAAGGAGAGAGCAAAAGGAGGTTATGACTCACCCTACATACTGAAATCAAGTGGGGTGAACTCAATCCTCTTCTATTATAGCTAGAGTAGAATCCTGCCCAATCCTTTCGAGCACTAAAAACAAGCTGATGATATTCTACTCTAGCTAAAATAGAAGAGGATTGAGTTCGCCCCACATTTTCTTTTATCAATCGACTTCATATTCAAAGAAAGACTCGTTTATATTAGAGGCCCAGAAACGATTTATCGAACAAAAGCTAAAGGATTGTTTATTTATTTAAATTTCACAGCAAATGTGAATTCATACCAACTCAATTTTTATTTTAAAGCTGAACGCAGCAAACACAAAATCTAAAGCCTATGTCAATGTCTTGTGATTTATCAAAAGCAGCATGAAGGTGGAAATAGGAACTGCAACAATAGCGGAACATTTCAGATGTTATCAAGACTTCCTGACGCGATGTCTTCAGATTTATAAGGCGACAAATAGAACTTCATCATTACAATTTTATTTACATTTACCATTAGCATTATAGTTTAGTACACCAATCTTTATTTCTTGGCAATTCTACTGCACACACTTACTCCATAATCCTGCCCAATGCCTCAATGCCGTTAAGTTGATAGAATTGAAAAGTTAGATAGAATGTAGAAAACTGCCAAAAGGAGTTAGTGATTTTAAAGCCCAGCTAATCTCAACAATGAAGGTTTTTTGTTTATTACAACACTTCATTGCATATTACTTAGTTGTCCACAAAATAACTTATAAGCTGTTGGTTTCTATCAAACTAAATTTTAACTAGAACGATAAAATAATGTTATATAAATATTTGCCAGTTTTCAATGGTTTTAAATTGAAATAGATAGTATTAGTTGACACCATTTCTTGTTGTATTATTTGGAGCATAGAATGGAATGGAAAACATTCAACTATTTACATACTTCTTTAATCAAAAGCTTAACTCAAATCTAAGTTATTGGGTGCCGTTTTGTAAAAAGTTAAAATAGGTGCAAGAAGAAATATGAAAGGTACTATTCTAACATGTCTTTTGCACTATTCACAGCAGGTAAAAGCTGTTTTACATATTCCAAGGAAATCGAACATCTCTTTAGAGGCATAACGTTAGTGCGCTCCACGTATTTACTAGGCCAATCGTTTTCCGTTGGCGCAATAATTTGAATATATTTTTCCATTGCTGCATATGGCGTTTATAGATTTTAAATAAAATATATTAAATGACTATGCAGTTAGCATTTTTGCTCAACACCTTGATAAAAACCAAGTAGCATATTATTAGATGGGCTTAAATATAGCTACATATACAAGGCGTGTTTTTAAAAGCAACCCAAATTACAAGTACCATAGGACAAAACAGCTCAGATGTTGTTATCACTGTGTTATTTTCCATTGCCAATCAGCTTATATGCATAGTTTCTTAGTTATCTACGTGTTTTTATGTTATTGGGGATTTATTGTGAATGGGTCTCAACTTGGTGTTATCGCAAGCTCTGTTTGAGCATGCGGAAAACCATATTATCTTTTATTTACAATAAATTCCCAATAATACTAAACCTCATAGATGACTGGAGCTATGCACATCAGCTGATGATAAATTAAGTAAATAAAACAGGGATACCATGGTATGAACTGGGTTTGTCGTTAAAAGGGTTTCAAGGTAATTATAATATTTTGGATTGCATTTTGAAAAAGAACACACTGTACAAGTATCCTATAATGATTTAATACTTTTTCAGAGTAAAATACATTCATAATTTTTTGGTCAATAAAAATAAAAATTTATCATATACCAGAACTTAATTCCAATTGGTGACATCTAAACGTAAACCTCTCTACCATTGTTTCTAAATACTATTTATTAAAACTCACAGAATCTGGGCTAAAACTGAATGTAGTACTCACCTGAAAAGAAAAACACAAGATTAGATTAAATATACACAACAGTTAATGAAAAGACAGGAACCTTCTATTAATTTTGTGAATAGCATTGTTCACCTATTTTATCTTTTTAACACATCATCTTAATGAACTTTGTTACTTAGTACAGTAGAACCTGATAAAAAAAAATAGTAGGATACGCTGTACTTCAGGCCACCAATCAGAGAGCAGCATTTCATCCCCACCCCTCCCCCTAAGCCACGCCCCCTTTTGTCCCACGTGGTCGCTCTCTGGTGTCCCACGTGGTCTAACCTCACTTTTGTTTTCGCGCCAAACGAAAAAAATCACCTTCCCGCCAAGTAACATAACCTAACTTTTGCACCGAACGAAAAAAAACACTCTCCTTCCCGCCAAGTAACATAACCTTACTTTTATTTTCGCGCCAAACGAAAAAACCTGACTTCTTCTTCACCAATTCCCGCCAAACGAAAAAAGAACCTTACCTCCCCGCCAAGTGACATAACCTCACTTTCGCGCCAAACGAAAAAAATCACCTTCCCGCCAAGTAACATAACCTCACTTTTGTACCAAATGAAAAAATCACCTTCCCGCCAAGTGACTTTTGCGCCAAATGAAAAAAACCTCACCTTCCCGCCAAGTGACGTAACCTTATTTTTATTTCCGAGCTAAACAACGTAACCTTACCTTCCCGCCAAGCTTCACTTTACGTATTGCGTAGGTTCCCGCCAACTGATATAACCTCTGTAATGATTAACTCTTGCCAAATGAAATAGCCTCCACTGAGTTATGTGTCCTGAATAATTACACAGATTGTTTGATTTAAAATATGTTTTAATGCCACTATATCTACGATTTATATTTACATATGTTTAAAAATATTTACAAATACTATAAATCTTCTTCTTCTTCTTCATCGTCACGGTTCTGTAACAAAACAAGGAAGTGTTAAAGGTGTGTATCCTGGTTGCTGATTGGTTGTAATAAGCTTGTACCTGATTGGTTATAAATAGGTGATCTTTTGTGTGATTGGCCAATTTTTGCTATTTAAACTTTTCAGTACTTATTTTCTTTCACTTTGCTCTTGGCAATTGAACGTGTTGGACGTGTGTTCTTGTGTTTGATGTTTTGAGGTTATGTTTGCAAGTTATTTCTAGTGTTAAATGTTAGTTTGATTATTTACGGTATATCAGTGGTAAGTGAACTTTGTTTCTTTAGTGTAACGTATTGCGCAATCGGTGTGCTATATTCAGCTTTGTGTGCGCGCAGCTGTGTCCCCACCACATCTTGTGTCTCAGTGTTGTTGTGTGCAATCGGTGTGCTATATTTAGCTGTGTGCGCGCGCAGACTGTGCCCCCTCTATATCTTGTGTCTCCGCGTCTCTTGTACTTTGCTCTAGGCGTTTGACGACGATGGATGTTAGTATGGCCGATAACGTATCTGATGAAGTAGTTGAACCCGTAAAAGTAGTTGAGCCTGTTAATTTGATTAGTACTGATCAAACTTATGTAAATAAATTTAGATTGTATGGAAGTAAAACAGTATTTAAATTCACTAATCCGCCTCCGGAGACTAATGAGATTGATTGGTTGAGACAAGGGTTTGCACAAATTGTAAATAGTATGAAAGAACAAGCTTTTGAAAATGATCAACTTGGGTTTACTTTGGAGAGTCTCAACTTGAAATCAAAAGCACCAGGCTATGTAAATTTTCGTCCGGCTACTGAAATTGATGAAAACGTTTTGTGGCAAATCTTTGGTGGTATTGTGCAATCAAACTCTGAATCCATAAAATCTACCGACACCTTTAAAGTGGAATGCACTAGAATTAACCTTCCTGTAGGTTCTGGAAGGGTAAGACCAGGGTTTTACAATACGTTTGATGAGGAATGCAAGGCAAGACGGGGAATTGTTGTTATAAATAATAAAGATAAATTGTGTCTTCCCCGTGCAATTGTAGTGGCTATGGCCAATGTAACTAAAGATCCTGACTATAATGCAGTTAGAAAGGATAGGGCAAATAGGCAAACAGTTAGGGCTCAGGAACTTGTGCGTCGAGCTAGGGTTGAAATGCCAGAGGGTGGAGCTGGGATCCCGGAACTTGAAAAATTTCAGGGGTTTTTAACAAACTACAAAATTGTCGTGTACAACTATGATAGCAAAGGTCGCGATGTCTACTTTGAGGGAAATTTAGAAAATGCAAAATTCACACTAAATTTACTGTTTCACGATGGTCACTACAATGTGATTAATAGTTTGACTGCTGCTTTTGTTTGTACATATTTTTGTGAAGCATGCCATGTACCCTATGATCACAAAGGAGCCCACCGCTGCTCAAACATCTGCTCACAGTGTCAGACCATTTCACCTCCTTGTGTAGAGGAAAATGGTGGTGTTCTGTGCCCTAAATGTAACATGACTTATAAAAATCAGGGATGTTTTATCGCGCATGAAGCTGACAAGTGTAAAAATGTAAAGAAATGTCTCGATTGTGGGAAACTGGTTTGGATTAGAGAACGGTCCAAGCCTCACAAATGTGGCGAAGTATATTGTAAACCGTGTGGTTCTTTTGAAGACCCTAATCACAAATGTTATATGAAGCCTGACACGAGAAAGCCAAAGTCAAAAGATTTTCTGTTTATTTTCTTTGACTTGGAAACCCGTCAAGATGAGTCCCTGCCCTCAGATCCCGAGTCTAAATTGCATCAAGTAAACTTGTGTGTGTCACAACAGTTTTGCTATCAGTGTATTGAGGCTAAATTTTGTATGGCTTGTAAAAATCGAACAAGAGTCTTTAAATCTGAACCGGTCACTCAGTTCATGGACTATGTGATGCAGGTCCGTAAAAATTTCAAAGATGTCTGTGTAATTGCACACAATGGGCAGGGCTTTGACTTCCAATTTTTGCTCAAGTATGTGCTAGAAGATACAAAGTTCACCCCGAAACTTGTAATGCGGGGAACTAAGGTAATTTTGATGGAAATTGACAATGTGAGGTTTGTTGATTCACTTAGTTATTTCCCTATGCCTCTTGCTGCACTACCTAAAGCATTTGACCTGCCTCCAGAAAAGAAGAAAGGCTATTTTCCCCACCTTTTCAACACCCTTGAGAATCAAAATTATGTGGGCCCTATGCCAGCAAAGGAGTTTTACTGTCCAGAATCTATGTTTGAAAAATCACACAAAGATTTTGAAAACTGGTATAATGATCAGGTTGCAAACCGCGTTACATTTGACTTTAAAAAAGAAATCCTCGAGTACTGTATCTCGGATGTTGATATCCTAGCCCAAGCTTGTTTAAAGTTCCGTTCAATTTTCCTGGAAGAGTGTAATGTGGACCCGTTTCTCGAGGCTGTAACCATTGCCAGTGCTTGTAACCTGGCCTTCCGTCGGAACTTTTTGAAGAAAAATACTATCGGCATCGTTCCTAAAAACGGTTATAGGCTTACAGACGCTCAATCGGCAATCGCGTTACAGTGGCTATCGTGGGAAGAGGAGAAACGTGGAGTTAGAATTGAACACGCTGGCCGTGGAAAAGAAGTTAAGATCAATGGAATGAAAGTTGATGGGTATGATGGTCAAAATATTTACGAATTTCAAGGCTGCTACTTCCATGGCTGCCCCAAATGCTTTCCCTACGACCGTGAACTTGCTTTGAAAGAGGATCCCTCTGACTCACTTCACTTGCGATATGAACGGACTAAAACTAAAATAGCAAAGTTGGGCGATAACGTCGTACAAATGTGGGAATGTGAATTTAGAAAGTTAAAAAAGACGGAAAACCTGAAACACCTAGAAAAGTTGCCGATCCTCAACAATTTACCTCTGAACCCGAGGCAAGCATTTTTTGGGGGCCGAACCGGTAATGCTAAAACCTATCACAAATGCGCTGAAGGGGAAACCATTGAATACGTGGATGTATGCTCTCTCTATCCCTGGGTATGTAAATATGGCAAGTACCCTGTAGGCCATCCAACGATCTATGTAGGTGATAGAGAGTGTAGGCAGAGAGGTCTTAATGTCGAAGGCCTATTGAAGTGTAAAGTACTCCCACCACGCGATCTTTACCATCCTGTGCTCCCGGCCAAAATGAATGACAAGTTAATGTTTGTTTTGTGCGCGACTTGTGGAGATGGTCAGATTCAAAGTGATTGCGACCACGAAAGTGGTGACAGAGCACTTATTGGGACCTGGACCATGGACGAAGTTCGTAAAGCCGTAGAAAAGGGTTATGTTGTACTCGACATGTATGAACTTTGGGAGTATAAGGTAGCCACATATGAAAATGGGGGATTGTTTACTGACTTTATAAATAAATTTTTAAAAATGAAACAGGAAGCATCCGGGTTCCCGGGTTGGTGTGAAACAGACGAGGACAAAAACAAGTACATTGACGACTATTTTAAAAAAGAGGGTGTCCAGCTGGAAAAAGACAAAATTGTAAAGAATGGTGGCTTGAGGTCATTGGCTAAACTGATGTTGAACTCGTTTTGGGGAAAATTTGGACAGCGTGAAAATCAGACCAAAGCTACGATTGTCAGGGACCCAAAAACACTTTTCAAAATGTTAACTAGCCCTGAAATTGATGTAAATAGAGTACAGATTGTCAATGACGAGGTTGTTGTTGTCAGCTGGGAGTACATTGATGAGGTTGGTGAGCCATTGCAAAATGTTAATGTTGTGGTGGCAGCTTACACTACTGCCCAAGCGAGATTGAAGCTCTATGAGCATCTAGATGCCTTGGGTGGTCAAGTGTTGTATTATGATACTGATTCTGTATTGTATGTATACAAGGGCGGTTTGTATAGAGTTCCCACGGGAGATTATCTAGGGGAAATGACCGATGAGTTGGCCGAGTATGGACCAGGTTCATATATAACAGAGTTTGTATCTGGAGGACCAAAAACCTATGCATACCTCGTGTGGTCAACAAACAAACAAAAATTGATTCCCGTTTGTAAAGTAAAAGGGCTTACATTAAACATGAAAACTTCTAAAAAGATTGGATTTGACAGTTTGAAAGAGATGGTCCTTGGTGATGCTGCACAAACAATGGACATTGAGGAAAATAGAATCAGACGAACAAAGGATAGGAATATAGTTACAATCAGTGAGGTCAAACAGTTTAAAATTACTGGACCAAAAAGGAAACATGGTAGCAATTATGATACACTTCCATATGGGTTTAAAATTCAAAAAACTCACCAAAATCTCAACTCCTGAATCACTACTACCACTGTCACTCCACTCCCCCCAGTCCCCAATATCCACCTCGTTCCACCCGTTCCACCCTCCTGGTCCCCAATTGACCCCAAATTCCGAGTCTGTGTCTGAATCGTTGTCTTCTTCAATCAAATTTAAAAATTCACATATCCTGCGATATAAATAATGTTGAACAAAATCACTAACGATCAGCATCAGAGAGATCATGTTGGACACTGAACACATGTTGCACATGCTGCACATGTGTTGCGCTCCCCTCTCCACTATCACTACATACCTTTATGGTGGCATATTCTGTGTTTCTCGGTGGTAACGGTGGTGGCCTGAGATCCAAGGGTCGAAGTTCTTCGTAGATTGGCTCCACCGGCCTAAGAAATACCACCCTTGTCTTGACGATAAACGGTGACGGCTCGTCGCGCTTGATAGAGAATATCCAGCCGAAACACGATGCGAAACACATGGTGGCTGAGATCCAACTGGAGTGGGGCTATTTTTGAATGTGTTTGTACATTGAGGCGCTCAAATCTGGAGGGACTTGAGCTACTCCTTGTGCATGTGTGAATGATGGTCACTGGCGCGGCTGACTAAAAAGCCCGTAAACCATGTGTGAAGGTCACTGGCACGGCTGACTAAAACGCCTCTAAACCATGTATGAAGGTCACTGGCGCGGCCGAAAGGCCCGTAAACCATGTGTGGAGGGGTGAGTGTCATTCCACTTGGAACCTTCTCGCCACCATGTTGTCCCTACTTGAGCTCTCAGCTAGAACAATTATTGATAACATGTTTCTTTTGAGTGCTGTAAAGCAAGCAGCATTCCCACCAGTGATTAAAGATTATATATTCAATTACCACCATGAAAACTGTGGCTATGTCTACTACCATATTTGTTTTCTCGACAATGAAGAGTTTTGTAAGGATTGTGGAGAGGCAGCGAATATTTTTTTTCGACGGTTTGGAACAATTGTATGTGTACCAAAATTTAAGACTCCAAGAGATAGATGCACCATCTGTGCAGCACGTCTATACAATTGGACCAGATTGAGAAGATGTTCCTGTCTACAATCCTTGATCCCATCCTTGAGAAGGTGGTAAGAGAAATTTTGGGGGAACGGAGACGGCAACTAGTTTGTTTTTGGAGGCCGTCACGAGCTGCGGCGGTGGAGGGGCCGCAGCTTTTCTGGGGGGCAAATAAAAAGACTATTCTATTTGGAACCTTCTTGCCATCATGTTGTCCTTGTCTGAGCTTTCAATTAGGGAGATTTGTACAAACGTTATCCTTTTCCCTTATGTAAAAGAAAGTGCTGATCTTCCATCAGCGCTAAGGCAGGACATTTTGAACTGTCATAGAGAAAACTGTGGTTACGTAACCCTAAACTACTACGAGTCTTTTAGAGGCTCTAGTAGGTTATGTATTGACTGTGGAAGAATGGTTGATCTTCCTTCTCGCTTAAAGCGAAGAGGTAACTACATGTATCCAAAGTTTAAAGTCCCCAAAGAAACATGCCGCATTTGCATGACTCCGTTATTTATCTTCCATAAAGTAACTTGTAAATATTGTAAAAACTAAATGTTTGTAAAACAAACAAAAAAATAAACGGAGGTGGCAACTAGTTTGTTTTTGGAGGCCATCACGAGCTGCGGCGGTGGAGGGGCCGCAGCATTCCTAAAAACTTAATAAATTATCAATACACTGTCAAGTTGTATCATTTTAACAATGAATGTCAGACGTGCTATAGCTGAAGAGCTACACAAACCTGCTAGAAAAAATTACACTAGACGGAAAGTGACTCTTAAAGGGTTGAATGATTTGTACCAGGCCGATCTCGTAGAGATGCAGCCTTATGCAAAGCTAAATAAAGGTAATCGGTACATCATGACTATGATCAATTGTTTTTCAAAACTCGGGTTTGCAGTCCCATTAAAAGATAAGACAGGTCCGGCAGTTGCCAAGGCACTTGAACCTATTTTGATAAAACATAAGATGAAACACTTTCAAACCGATCAAGGAACCGAATGGTTTAATAAACATATTGGTGCCCTCATGAAAAAGTATAAAATTAACCATTATTCTACGTTTTCTGATTTAAAAGCTAGTATCGTGGAAAGATATAACAGAACTTTGAAACAGTGGATGTGGAAAGAGTTTACCGCAAAGGGTACATATGAATGGTTGTCATTACTTCCTGATATTCTCAAACGATATAATAACTCGGTACATAAAACAATTGGTATGAAACCAAAAGATGTGAAACAAAAGAATGTAAAGGAAATATTAAAAAGGATAAACAAGAAGGGAAAAAGGGTGGCACCAAAATTTAAACTGGGGGATAGTGTTAGGATTAGCAAGTATAAAAGAGTTTTTACTAAAGGCTATCTGCCAAACTGGACAAACGAGGTTTTCACCATTTACGCCATCAAACCGACAAAGCCACCTACATATGTACTCAAAGACCATAACGGTGAAATACTAAAGGGAGGGTTTTATGAACAGGAGCTAAATAAATCAAAGACTGGAAATGTATATTTAGTTGAAAGAGTGTTACAGCGGAAAGGAGATAAAATAAAAGTCAGATGGCTTGGCTTTGACAAGAGAAGCGACACGTGGCTTAGTAAAAGCGACATTCTTATTTAGAGCATCCGGTGACGGCTCTGTGTAGATCAAGCAGCTGCATCCGGGCGTATTTATAAACGATAGGGTGAGTGTGCTACATCAGTTGAACACGATGCGTGTGGCACAGCAGAGTCCCCCTTTGACGGTAAAAAACTATGACGAGTATCTCGGCGAGGGTCTGGCATCTAAAAATAAACATGGCCATCTGCTACCAGACTCAATTCGCGGGATTCTTTCAGGCCCCAGCAACTCGGGTAAAACAAATGTTGTGTTTAATTTATTATTCGATCCAAATGGTCTTGTTTTTGAAAATATCTACATTTTCTGTAAATCCCTGAATCAGCCCAAATACCAGTTTTTACCATTGGCTCTGCCTAAGGAAATTGGTTATTTTGCATATGGTGACAACAACTTGGTAGTTCATCCAAATAAGGCTAAACAACATTCAATAATGATATTTGACGATATATCCTGTGAGAAACACAACAACATTACAAACTATTTCACTATGGGTAGGCATAACAATATTGACACCTTTTATTTGGGTCAGACGTATAGTGCTATACCAAAGCAGCTTATCAGAGACAACGCAAACCTTTTAATACTATTCAAACAGGATGATACGAATTTACGACATGTATATAGCGACCATGTCACTACCGACATGCCATTTGATAAATTCAAACAGTTGTGTTCACTGGCGTGGAAAGACAATCATGGGTTCTTAGTTATCGACAAGACTCGAGACACTAATAAAGGAAGATACCGTATAGGATTTGACAGTTTCATTGAGGAGTTATAATGGTTAACATCTACACCTACAACGACCTTAGAGGTTACGATACCAAACTTCATAATGTTAAATCTAATCTTTGCACATATTACTATTCCGATAAGAAAAAGTTTTGTGGAAACTACTGTAGCAGAAAAGGACGTCATGGTCACAAGTACAATAGGCGGTGTTGGAGACATAAAGTGCCAAAACAGAGCGCTGTACTACCCCCGGTTATCTTGTTAATGATATCTGCGAGTGAACGTACATACAACCGTGAAATTTGGATTAGATTTTTGGAAAAATGCGAAGAAAAGAAAGTTCCACTTGAACTGGTGGTCTATCACGAAGATATGAACAACTGCACAGTTAGAGAGTCCCATAATATTATTTCGAGATTTAGACCGTTTCCGGATATTTTTGGTAAGGTTTTACCATTGCGCAACCTTCATGGTAGCATAAACTTTACCCAGATCTACCTCCGAATGCTCGAATATGGTTGCAATATTCCCTATGCAGCAAGATGTATAGTATTGACTGAACGGACTCTACCAATAAGATCACCTCTGACGATTTATAAAACTGCGATGGCGTCGAAATGCCATATCGATGTGAGTTATAATGTAGCATATGGTCCGGTACCTCCGGGATTACCGAGATCTCGTGGTAAACCTTATGCCGGGGTAAACAACTTGTGCCAAGGACTGTTTACAACAGAATTTCTAAAGGCTGCGTTGCCAACTTTACAACAATATAGCGAAAGTTTTGGAATAAGTTTCAATAATGGCGTGTATACGATAACTGATCGTCAACTGTTTGACCAATGGCGTGAGTTCACTGGAGCGAATCCAAGTGAATTTTGGTTATTGAACTCGTTTCTGTTACACCACAATGAGATGAAGCGTCCAATGTCTTTTTTGCAGAGGTATATGGAAAAAAGTGACGTTAGTGAGCGGTATACCGTAGCGGAAATACCACAATGGAGAGATAATTGGAAAAGAACGTTTGTTTTTCGGAATTGGTCAAAAAGGTACACTATTCCGCAATTTGATCTAGTGACAAAGAGATACTACCGAGATATAGATATTACCTCGGGCATATCTTTGAAAGAAGTAGTGCACTACCTACGTAAACATAAGAAACGTGCACTATTTTTTCGGCAGATTGAATTGCCTTAAGAGGCTAGCTGTGGTGTTTTAGGCTCATTATCAAAGATGACGCGGAAGAATAAACATCTCACTCTGCAAATAGCAGAGTTGAAAGAAGCAGTTAGGCGTAAATTTAGACAGTTTAAAGATGGTAGTGTGGAGAGTGAAAAACTGCTAGAGCAGCAATACAAACCGTTAATTAGAGAACTAAAAAAAGGCGAACCAAAAACAGATGTTAAAATTGAACAGCTTTCTAAAGAAGAGCCAATGGACTATGAGAGTGATGACGATGATTACATTGGACAATCGTTTAAACCAGAAGCCATATCAACACCTAGAGCTGAAACTAGTCAATTGGAAGAGGTTGTTTCGTCTCCATTAGGCTTTCAAACAGCATCTAAGTACATTGAAGAGCAGTTTGAGAACCCGTTAACTAGAAAATATATGACCCAGTTTATACGAGACGCCGGTGGAAAACATAGAACTATTGACCACGACTATGGTCCAAGGTTTGATGAAAGAGGAAAAACTTTAATGATTGGAAACAAGGTGATGGAATTTGACACTGACGGTACCATTATTGTTAACAACACGAGATACCCACCTTCCGAGGGGCTCTATGAGCTTATATTTAAAAGACTGCCAAACAGCGATGTGTATGCAGAGGACGATCTAAATGCTTACAAAAGTATATTGATTGCGTCAAATGCTCACAAAAAGGGTTATAATTTTGACAATCAAATCAGACGTGATAGTAGTTTGAAATACAGACACGTTATCAAAGATCTGTTTCCCGTCAGACAGGGTAGAGGAATGTCATGGAAAAGTACAAAGTCTCGCGATATAGTGCATTGGGATAATCCCAACGAGTTGGTCGATAGACTAAAACTGTTGGTAGCATCAGCTGAAACGGGAAATACTTCACATAGTAACGAGATTGTAAACATTGTAGAGGAACTACACGAAGCAGGATACATAAAAGGTAGCGGAAACAGTCGATACAAGTCAGTCTCACGATGGGCATAGACAAGTTTGGACGTTATACTAAGAAGGAGAAGGGTCTTGTTGGACCCAAAGGCGTAGGCTTTGCATTGTCACAGGATGGTAGCTACGATATGCAAGGTAAACGTCTGTGCAATGTCGACGATCCAAAAGACAATCTTGATGCGATGAATTTTAGATCGCATGCGAATTCACTTTTAAACTGTATGACACTGCAAAGTGGTCATTTTGATGCTCAAAACACACGTGTATGTAATATAGCTGATCCAGTTGATGTTAAAGATGCGGTAACAAAACAATATATGGATCTTCATACCCCGCTTAAGTTCTCTGACGCCACCGCATACTCGATACACCATTACCGGCTGCAAGATGTTGCTCCACCAAAGGCGGATGGAGATGCCGTTAACCTATCATTTCTCAAAGAAAACACTATAACACGAGGTGTAGGGTCTTTTGATGCAAAACAGTTGGTCATACAGAATGTTGCCTCCCCAGTTGGCAACAAAGACGCTGTAAATCTCGAGTATTTCAATAAAAACACGTTGCAAAAAAATAAAAATGGAGCTTTTGATGTTAAAAATACAGTTATTCAGAATGTAGCACCCCCCAGTAAAGGGGGAGATGCCGTAAATAAACAATACTTGGACAATCACACACCTTTACAAGGCGGACTAGCATGGAATTTCAAGAATAAACGGTTAGGACAGGTCTCCGATCCTTCCCACATTCACGATGCAGTTACCTTGCAATATCTACAAAATAATTCAATTTTACCCGATAAAGATAAACATTGGGACGTTAAAAGTAAACGGCTGACAAACGTAGGTAAACCACGATGGTTAAACGATGCTGTAAATAAAGAATACGTCAAGGAAGTGGTGGCAGATCTGGCCTATACACTGTACAAACAGATAAACAGGGGGAGGGCTAGTTACCCTAGTTTTGAAGATTGGAATACACAGGTTGTCCGGGAGCAGTCTACATGGGATGACCTATTTAAAACATTGTAGTACGTATCAGTCATCAGTTATAAAATGGCAGGGAAGAGGAAAACATCGGTTAGACGCAGACGAGCAGTCACAGGAAGAGGTATTATATCCTCCGTTGTAAACAAGGCTGTAGATTTGTTACCATTTGAAGCTCACTTACCTGGTTATAATTACTGTGGGCCAGGTACAAAATTAGCCAAAAGATTAGCTAGAGGTGACAAAGGAATCAACGGATTAGACGAAGCTTGCAAACAGCACGACATTGCGTACTCGCAATACAAAGATTCCGAGAACAGACGGCAGGCCGACGCTGAATTGGCCGAGCGCGCGTGGCGACGATTTAAATCCTCAGACGCATCTTTGGCTGAAAAAGCAGCTGCTTGGGCTGTTACTACAGCTATGAAGACTAAAACAAAGTTAGGGGGTGGTAAAAAGAAGAAGAAAAACCCAGTTAAGCGTAAATCTCCTACCAAGGGAAACGGGTTGTACCTTAGACCGTACCCAAAGGGTAAAGGTTTGTACCTAAGACCTTACCCAAAACAAGGGGCCGGTAAGAAAAAGACAAAGAAAAGAGTTGGTAAAAAAAAAGCTCGATCCCGATAAGGCCTTTGACAAATTATGATTTATTACACTATGCAAAAGAACTACGTATACCACACTTTAGAGGAGTTTATATGAGAGACACTCTACCTAGCGCACCAAAAGAAAATGAATCGGCTATTGTAAACTTGGATTCTAGTTTCGGCAACGGTACTCACTGGGTGTGTTATAAAAAGGTAAAAGATATCGTGTACTATTTCGATAGTTTTGGTAATCTCAAGCCACCACGTGAACTTTTACAGTATTTTGGTAGCTGCGACATTTACTATAACTACGAGCGGAAGCAAAATTTCAATTCAGTTGTATGCGGACACTTGTGCTTACAGTTTCTCGACAATGTTTAGCTTGAGTGGAAGGGGTTCCTATGTTTCAAAAGATTACTTCCCACCTGTTGACGTTAGTGAAGGAGAATGGGAGATTGGCCTTATAGACTTGATGACGTTTCACTCGATCCCAAATATTGAAGCGAGTAAAAATAACAAATTTTATTACGGCGATGGTAAAATGATTGAAATAGCTGAAGGGGCATATGAGATTGAAGATTTAGAAACTGCTCTAAAAGAAAAAGTAGGGAAGGATGTGGAATTGGAATTGAAAGCAAATAACAATACGCTAAAATCGGAAATAAAGTGTAGCCAAGCTATTGATTTTACACAAAGTAACACGCTTGCTCCTCTACTGGGTTTTGATAGTAAAATTTTGAAAGCAAGTGAAAAACACGCTTCCGACCGAACAGTAAGCATCATTAATGTAAACGTAATACGCGTAGAGTGTAATATAGTTCGAGGTTCGTATGACAATGGAGCTGAGGGCCATGTCATACACGAGTTCTACCCAAACGTGGGTCCGGGCTATAAAATAGTGGAGGTACCCAACACAATCATTTATTTGCCTGTGAACGTCAAGAGGATAAACAACGTTACAATCACTCTCAAAGATCAAAACGGTGAGAGAATCAACTTGAGAAACGAAAATATATCCATCAGGCTGCATATAAGGAGGAAAAATGGGTTTGGTATTTAGGGAGGTCACAAAATCTTTACCCATCAGTAAGCGTCAAGACACTGTACGGTTAACATCAACCAACACAAAGTTTTTGCGTTCATTAGGATTTAAAGTTCAAGATGTTGGACATAGAAAATAAAGCAGAGTACAGTGATGTAATCACAGGTATTGAGTTTCACACTCATAAACCGTACGCTTCATCGACCTTTAAGAATAACGATGAAATACGTATACCAATCAGTCAACAGGACATAATAACTGCACCGTTTGACAGTACTCTCCATATCGTGGGCAGAGTTAGCGGAAAGAAACAGGATGGAACTGCTGCAGAAGTTCATTTTGTCAATAATGCTGTAGCGTTTCTTTTTGATGATATTAGATATGAAATCGGGGGTGTCGAGGTCGATCGAATAAAAAATGTAGGTATAACAACCACCATTAAAAACCTGTTATCGGTACAACAGGGTGAACTGGAAAGTTTAAAAAACGCTTGTTGGTTAGGTTCTGGGAAAACGGAGAAAATTACAGAGTTTTCATTCAGTGTTCCTTTGCACATGTTGCTGGGGTTTGCCGAGGACTATAAGCGTGTAATTGCTAATGTCAGACAAGAATTGATTCTTTTGCGGTCATCGACCGATTTAAACGCAGTACACAGTACAAACGCTGCTGAAGTAGTTTTGGAAATTACAGGAGTATACTGGAGGGTGCCACACGTTACCGTATCTGATCCTTGCCGTTTGAAACTACTAAAGATGATTGAAAAAGATACAAAGGTACATTTACCGTTTAGATCGTGGGAACTGCACGAGTATCCATCAGTACCACAGACCACTTTACAATCGTGGACTGTAAAGACCTCTAGTCAGCTTGAAAAACCTCGTTACGTAATAGTAGGATTTCAGACTAGTCGCAAAAATGACATAAAACAGGACATGTCATGTTTTGATGCTTGCGATCTAAAAAATATTAAAGTTTATTTAAATTCGCAGTACTATCCATATGATAACATTCACGGTGATTGGTCTATCTTCTATGAAATGTTTTTCCGTTTCCATTCTTCGTACTACGGGAAACAAAGCTATCCAGCAGTGGACAAAGAAAAATACAAAGACAAAGCACCCCTGTACGTTATTGACTGTTCAAAGCAAAATGATTCCATAAAATCAGGCCCTATTGATGTGCGAGTAGAGTTTGAGTCCAGTACAGCCTTTACAGCAAATACGTCCGCGTACTGTTTACTTTTACATGATACTCACATGACATATTCATTACTGACAGGTACTGTTAATAAGGTAACCGTTTAAAGAAAATTTAGTATGAGCGATGACGTCGCAGGGAGCGGATGTAAGTATAGAGCCGATGCTCATTCCCAAGAGCAAAGAACCTATAAATTTACTAACCGGGGTTTTCTTGAAATCAGACTATCATTTGGATAATGACCTAACAAAATGTGTCGTGACGGGGATTTTTCTAAATAGAGGGCTCGGAATATTATTTAAAGGTAGAAAAGGTTGCGTTTATTGGTCATACGATGCATTTTGTCAGCTTGCAACTCACTTTAATGACGTCACCCTAGCACTCGAGGGTAAGAACCAATACTCGTTCAAAGTAGATACGGGGGAGGATATTAGGGTAAACATGGTCTTTGGGCATCAGTATGCTTACGTCTCTGACGGCGAGCACTCTATAACTCTCAACCAGAATGAATGGTGCATGTTTATTAATAACCTCCCTCTAATTTACATTTCACTTAGGGAACTTTTTTACCGGGACGATTTAATCAAAGAGTGTATCAATCAAGTCCTTTCCGGTGTGAACGAGTGTACAGATCAGTTGCCTACTTTAATAGCCGAACGTTTGTTGAACGAGATATCACTGTACAAAAGGTGGCCAAATGGCGTTTGCAGTAGTTGAGTTTCAAGCATTCACAGATAATGATAACAAATTTATAATTAAAGAGTTTGCCGTTGTCGGTGGCTCTTTGAACTGCCAAATTATTTTCAAACCACCTTATAGTATTACAAATTTAAATGAAAAAATGCAAAGAACCGCTCGCTGGTTAACTCGGCATCATGGTATCCGTTGGAATGAAGGGTCTGTACCATACAATGAAGGTTTAATTACAGCACTTTGCATTCCTTTTAAAATTATTTACACAAAAGGTAGGGAAAAGGCAGAGTTTTTGCGAGGTTTTCATCCCAACGTACGGGAAATCTCTGGCCCATCCATTTACAATTTCTGCCTACCGGGAATAAGCTGTGTCACCGGTGACCATAAAAGGTGTGCATTCAGCGCAGCCTACACTCTACAGTACTATTTAAACCTTTCACTCCATGAAACCGGTCAGTATGAGCTTGGAGATGGAGAACGCCTGGTCACTGTTGTCTCAGGAGAGCAAAGAGCCCCACGGGGTTCTAACAGACAAATTTGTCATGAAATTTAGTAGATTTTTAGATTGGGAAATTTTATCGTCCCATTATGATTTTTCCATTGATATGCTCAGAATATACTTTCACAGAGTGAACTGGGCTCCAATTTTAAAGCGCCAGAAATTCCCCGAATACTTTCTTCGGGAAATGGCTGTAAACTTTGACGGATGTTGGAGTATTGTATGTAAATATCAAAGGTTGTCGGAATCTTTTATCCACGACTTTGCAAATAAAGTAGATTGGGATAATGTAGTCTTATATCAAGATGTAAGTAGTAATTTTGTAGATAATCATTTAATGTACATGGATAGAGATGTTCCTTATTAAAAATCGGATTATAGTTCGAGGTGTTTCCTTGTGTGTATGTGAGTATGTGTACTCGCCCAACAGGCAGGCTTAAAATCCATAAGTCCAGGGGCTGGTACGGAGGTTGGCCTAAAAATCGTAAAACATTGCGTTATCCTCCCTATGTGTGAGTGTGTGTGTGTGAGTATGTGTACTCGCCCAACAGGCAGGCTTAAAACCCATAAGTCCAGGGGCTGGTACGGAGGTTGGCCTAAAAATCGTAAAACATTGCGTTATCCTCCATGTCACCTAATTTCCCTCTCACCTCGGACTATAATCTGACAAAAAAATAACAAAAATTAAAAAATCTCTGTCATTCTTAGTAAATAAAATGTCGTAGGCTAAAATGAACGGTTCGCCTAGTAAATAGCCTGATGACTTTTAAAATGAACAGGTTGACAGAGACAAAAAAAAACATATAAAAGTAAAATATCCTTTGTCAGTGGCAAAAAGGGTTAATTGAAAGGCTTCACCGAGTAAATAACCCTTTACATTTGTCAAAGGACCAAACATTGGGAGGTGGCAAATCAGTTATGGAGTGGCCATCACCGTAGGCTGCGATGGTTGGGGCAGCCTACCCCAGAGGTTAGGACTCTTGGTGAAGCTCTGGGTTAACAAAAAGAACGCGCTGGGACCCTACGGCCTAGCCTAACAGCTTACCGTGGTGTGGAAACTGGGTCACTTGTCTAAACTCCAAAGAACGGGTAGAATCTCTCCACAAACAAAACATTTGAGTTTGTCAAAGTCCAAATCACAGATATTTGTAACAAACCAACCACATTCTTCATCAGCACCATCAATCAAAAAAGAATTACACACTCTACAGCAAATGAATCTATTGAATATCGGATAGTACCAGAATTTCACTAAACACTGTCCGTACTCCATATTCCACGCGGCGGAAGTACCTGGAGGGTTCTCTCCCTCCTGTCAAAAGTACCTAAAGGGGGATCTCCCCTTGTGATTTTATATTTAGAACAAGGGTGCCTATTTAAGCACAAAACACATGCGAGCTTCTCAAAGCCATGGCTCGTCTCAACGTGTGTGTTTTCCTACTGATGCTAGTGTCCACTTCTGACGCTGCTCCAGAAAAACGTCCAAGAGTAAGTACTAGTAACATAAAGTACTAAACAAAACACAAATTAAAATGTAAACTGATTTGAGTTTCTTTTCAGAAAGAAACCCCTCCTAGGACAAGAGACAGAAATTATATTTTAACAAGTACAACATTTTTAAGTGACGAGCGAGCTACATCCGTTATCCAAGCGGTGGGTTTATTTGTATGATTTTTGTTAAACTTTTATCCACCATTTAAGCTGCATTTACAACATGTCCATGTTTTTATTTAGATGGCTGAAGACCGTACATCTCCGATTGACAGGGCTCTTGTGGAAGCCGAGGATGCGGCTAATAATTCACGCGTGAGCTTGGACCAGCCTCCACCAGTCTACACTACATTGACCCCTGTACAAAGATCTCAAGAACCCCAGCCATCAACATCTTTAGGGGTGCCAAGAGTCCTTCCACAATGGATGCGAGCTCACCCTGAACCATCAACCTCAACAGGAAGAACTAGGGTAAGGAGATCGGGATTGGGGAAAATACATATAAGTATACATTTAGGCATACAATAAACACTTACCTATGTTTCCAGATGCGACGGTCTGCTGCTCGGTGTGTATCGTGCCAAGTTGAAGCCGACCGTCAACAAATTCGAGAGTTTAGGCTGGCTGACTTTTTACAAAGATGGAGTGGTAGCCGACCGGAAGGTTACGATCTAATTGATATCTTGACAGTAGTTCAGACTGTCAGAGTGGAATTGCAGGACACACTATGGCTAACTAACCACTTTATGGAGGATACAAATGTTCCAGAAATGATCCGTATAGCCCCCGCAATATGGGAAGACATCCGAGACTCGTTGGAAGCAATACTAGTTTCTACTGGAGAGCGAATAAACAGAACCAGAGATATCGATAGCGATACCAGTTCTAATGAAGAATTGCCCTCTGCAGGAACAATCAGTTGTCGTATTTGTTTTGAAAATCTACCGACTATAGTATTAATGACTTGCTGGCACACTCTTTGTAAAAATTGTGCTAATCGTATTGTTAGGTGTCCATTCTGTAGAAAGGCCGTCCTCGGCAGGAAAGAATTATTTTTCTAAGCCCCGCCCTTGCGCTCCCCACTACCCCGGTATAAAACCAGAGGCATCTGCCGAGGGGTAGACACTCTCCGCATCCCCTACAACAAGGTAAATATCGCTGCTGTAGTTTACTAATATAGCTTGTAGTATAAAAATAACAGCATGGGTCCTCTTTGCTATCATATTTACATAGTTCCCATAGTTTTTAGGGATCGACTGGGGATCGAACCAGCAACCTCTAGATTTGAAGGCAAACACTATAACCACTCGACTATCCAGACAAATATTATTAGGACAATATTATTTGGTTTTAGATGGATCTTTCTACAAAGCTGTCGTCTTGCGAGGTGCTCTCTTCCCCTTTGAAGGTCCCCATCAAAGATCTGACCGAGCCGGCGAAAATTCAGTCTGCTAGACGAATCAACACACGATTCGGAACCATGGTGATCGTACTACACATCACCACATCTGCCGGCGAGGAGAGGGTGACATTTTTACCCTCGAGGTTCACCAACCTCCTCACAGACGAGGATCTAGAATTTTTCACAAACTCTAAATTGTATAGTGTTAAATGTACGGGGATGGTGGGGAAT
>NW_026543289.1:0-36920 GCF_028750875.1 Macrosteles quadrilineatus | reverse complement strand
GAGGGATGTCAACGATGGCGACGCAGATGATGACGACCCAGCCTGCACTACGTTCTCCAAGCTGCGACTGTACCGAGGTGAAGATGCCGCTAATCACTTCATCAACTCTGTACGGGATGACGTGCGGAAGATTGGTGACATCCTCTATGGACATAGGATACCAAATGATCCCCCACAGTTAACACCACAAGAGCAGGTGATATATCAGCAGTCCATAGTATGTCATATCTGCAAAAAAGAGTTTGGCCCTGCTGATGAAGACAATAAGGTGAGGGATCATCAACATTCACCACCGTACAGGTTCAGAGGAGCGGCACATCGGTTTTGTAACCTCCGGTACAAGGAACAAGAACAAGTGAACATGTACCTACATAACCTATCCAACTATGATGCACACTTTATTGTCAGAGAGCTTGCAGTGGATAAAGGTGATATTGATGTGCTCGCCAACACCGAGGAAAAATACATTACCTTTTCGAAGCGATTCAAACATCCGGGAGCAGGTCGGAGGAAAAGCATAAAACTGCAGTTTGTCGATTCATACCGACTGATGTCAAAATCACTAGCAATATTGGCATCAATTCTTCCAGCTGAAAAAATGAGCATAACAAGAGCTCGCTACCCGGATCAAGAAGAGTTTGACATGCTACGTAGGAAAGGAATTTTCCCTTATGAGCACATTACATCACAGGATGTACTGAACGAAGAGGTCCTACCGCCAAACAGGTTTTTGGAAATAATGTGACAGATGATGATTATGCGCACGCTCAGCGTGTCTGGGCCAAGTTCAACTGCACAACACTCGGACGATATGCTGACATCTACCTACAAACAGACGTACTACTGTTGGCAGATGTGTTTGAAGGGTTCAGGGATATGTGTCTAACACACTACGGCTTGGACCCAGCGCATTATTTAACATTACCTTCATATGCGTGGGACGTCATGTTATTTAAGACCGGCGTGATACTTGATACTCTTCAAGATGTAGATCAGTATTTATTTTTTGAAAAGGGTATTCGAGGTGGACTAACCCAATGCGTCACTAGACACGTCACCGCAAACAATAAGTTTACCAGAATGGAAAATAAAATAGGTGATCGAAACGGTCAGTGGGCATCAACAAGTGAAGTAGATAATGAAGAGAATGATGATGATACATTTTTAATGTACTATGACGCCAATAACTTGTATGGATGGGCAATGTCTGAGCCATTACCTTACGCCCAGTTTGAGTGGCTATCACGTGCGGAATGCGATGACTTGAACATTGCAGAAATTCCATCGGATGGTGAGTATGGTTATGTGCTGGAAGTGGATCTGGAGTATCCGAGGGATCATGCCATTCATGATAAGCACCGTGACTTACCATTCTGTCCCGAGGTGCAAAAGGCACCAATTTATCAATTACCATATTCATCGGATGACATCACCAACAGCGGTGCGGGAAGATCCAATAAACTTATGGCCACACTAACGGATAAGGAAGAATATGTGATCCATTATCGTTACCTCCAACAAGCTATGGAAAATGGACTACGTCTTTGTCATATCCACAGAGCACTCCGATTCAAACAGTCGCCGTGGTTAAAACCGTACGTGACACTGAATACTGAACTCAGACAGCGTGCCAGCAATAAATTTGAAGTTGAGATGTTTAAGCTGATGGTAAACGCTGTCTACGGCATGAGTCTCCAGAATGTGAGGAAACATCAAAATCTCAAACTGGTAGCCTCCCACAAAATTTACACAAAGTATGTGGCCAAGGCAAATTTCAATGACAGAGTTTGGTATAACGAGAGCCTAGCCCTGCTTCAAATGGGAAAAGTGCGAATTGTACTAAATAAGCCAGTATATGCAGGAATGTCTATTCTGGACCATAGTAAAAGATGGATGTACGGTTTTCACTACGACATGGTAGAACGATACGGATTGAATAGAATACGAATGACGTATATTGACACTGATGGGATTATTTATGCTATCCGTACCAGAAACGTCTACCGCGACATGATAGAACACCTCGATGACTTTGACACTAGCAACTACCCCAACAATCACATCTGCTATGACGGAAGCAACGCAAGAGTCCTGGGAAAGTTTAAGGACGAAGCAGGAGGAGTCACTATCAATATGTTCATAGGGTTGATGGCTAAACTATATTGTTTTGTTTTCGGTAAGAGTTCTTGCTCTGTAGGTAACGGAGATGATATTGACGATATTGGTGCGCAACCACCTGTCAAGAGGGCAAAGGGTGTTAATCGCGATGTTGTTAAAAATAAATTGACTGTTGATGACTACTTGGACTGTCTCTATAACAAAACTTGTAAGAGCACAGACAATCAGCGCTTCCAAAGTAGGCATCATATTATGTACACAGTCGTGGTGAGGAAACGATCTCTGGCACCGTTTGATGATAAGCGATACGTCATGCCAGAGGATGGAATTTCTACACTACCATGGGGGCATTATGCTATACCCCCCAGAGCACCACCATTACCCGCAGCACCATTTTTACCAGCTCCGATGGAGTTGGACGAAAATTAAATTGTATAGGTAACGAGTCGCATGAGTGTGATGGTTATAGGGCGTTTATGTGTGTGATAAAACAATAAACAGTGAATAGACACTCTAAAGATTATCATATTATAATAATATAGTTAATAGCATTCAGATTTATGTTACAACTCAATGTAAAAGTGATATCATTTAAATTTTTGTTGTATAATATTTTCATTTAAAGTTTACGACTTGGTCCTGAACTCAAACTATTCTTTGCAGAAACATAATCTCAGAATATTTGCCGTAAGTAATGTATATAATGTTTATATTTCTGAATAAATTTGATTGATTAATTGATTGAATATTTTAGTTATGATTCTAGTCTTTGTTTGTTTTCTTTGTTTGTTTCTGTTAATAAACCAGACACATTTTGTATGACTTGTGCGTTATATTTTATCCCATCAACCTCTTTTGAATAAAACTAAATTTGTAATTTTTCACTTGTAAAAATAATAAGGTAACTTAAAAATATAGGTATAGGTAAGTATAAATTATGAAAGCCTGATTTTATAATTGAAAGCTTTTATTTGAAATAATCATACACTCTCAGTACAGAGGGATATATTCTTCATTATAAAAGAATATTGTTACTTTTGCAAATCATTTTTTGTTTAAGTACAATTGAGTAAGACTTTTTTTATGATTGCATCATTTTGAGCAGTCGATGTGTTGTCAAAAGGTGAACAAAGTCCACCATCTTCATATTGTGGTGAGTGGTACGAAGATACAGGTACACCAGACAGTAGTGAGCGCAGACAGAAGAGTCGTCACTTGGAGGCGGTGATCATTGTAGATGTAGCGACACTTGGCGTTACGTTTCAGGAATCCCTGGTAGGTCGGTAAGTATGGTGGCTGGCCATAGCTGTCAAAGTATTCAATTATTCCATTTCTATTCAAATAGAATGAAACCCAATGTGTACCCCCTTCGTTGTGCGGATCAGTGTTGACAATCATGGCGGTGGATGGAGAGATGTGTTGTGGGATTCGGTCAGCAGCGTAAACTCCCACATTGCTCACAGGTAGTTTGGATAGATGCCTTTCTATCTGCACTGTGTTCATTCTACAGTATCATAACCAATAGTAGCGGCAGAGGCAGCGGCAGCAGCAGTAGTAGTTGTACTAGTAGATGTGCTAAAACAAGAGCAGTAGTAGGATCTCGCATCTCCACTGGTATCCACACATTCATCCAAATTTGTTGTCAGATGTAACCACCCACGTATTGCGACACAGTTGGTGAGCGCACATCGACTGTTTATAGACTTGTGATTGCGACATCGCAAAACGTTTGTTGACATTAAATTATTGATTGAAGTGATTGATTCGCAACCAATTGCACCAATATCGATTACGTTGGTAGTAACAAAGTCCATCACATGATGACGCTTTAAATATTCTTTCTTCTCAAATCCCTTGACGTAACCGTCGGTCTTCTTGATATACAATCAGTCAATTTGTTAAAAAGTTCATAGTACGGAATATCACCGAACTCCCATCGTAGTCCGTGGCAGTGTTTTGTGAGCCAGTAGCTTTCCCGCAATTTTTCATCTGACAACTCTGATCGATCGTAAGGTGTTTTAGCAATATGATGCATAAGTAGAACGCCGGTGTCAGCTTCCAAGACGCAAACTTCCTTCAGTGTGTATTCATTTTGGTTGTCCTTGAAACATTGAATGTCCACAATGATGGGTGATGATATATTCAATTTCTTGAATGCTCTGCGTAAACGGTCCATCTCAAACGAATGTTTATAGAAGACTGATCGATTAACCGCCAAAGTCCACAATTACATTGCGTTGTCGATCAATCTCGATGACATTGTCAAACTCGGCATAAACCAAACAGTTGACAGTTTCGGGAAGCGCGTCGTCGAATCCGAGTTCCATTCGAACACTACCGTTACGCACCAGATTCCAATGTGTTGTGTCACTTGCAGATAAGTCTGGAGTTAGGTCGAATGCCATCAGACAGTATCCTTGTCCAAAGTCTTCCCTACTGATAACGGTGCCGGCATCGCTAAAATGTACACCAGAACCGGAGAACATCGAATGATATGCCATAACATATTTTTCACCACACTATCATGTTTTTGGCTGTATTACATACGTTAATTGGTGGCCGAAAGTTAGGTTTTGCTGGCGATGCCAGCTGTCCATAATTTGGGGACCGAGCAGGTTTTTACAGGCCGGGGCCGCAAAATCAGCTGTCCGCTTACTTACTTAAAACATGAATGCATTTTAAATACATAATCAAAATCCTTAGCATTTCAATAGAATTGTGTTATTGTCACCGTTGCCTAGCAACTATATATTTTTATTTTTGCTGATTCCTCAAATTATTTCTTCACATAACCTTAAAGTTGTAGTTGTGTTGACTATCAGTGTGCATTATTATTGTGGTGAATAGTGGTAATAGGGTATAGTGTGGTGAAAAATAGCGTTCGTACCACGGACCGAAATGGTTTTGCGGCTCTCGATCGATTTAAGTTCTCGACTTCGTCTCGAACTTAAAAACTATCTCGAGCCGGCAAAACCTCATTTTCGGCCCTAGGTACGAAATATACTATATCCTTTGATTTTTCAAAGTGGGGCTGTAATGGTTTTGATGGAACTTGTTCTCCGTCAACATATAGACAAAAGAAGTTTGTTTTAAAATGTTCGAAGTTGTAGGGATTCTTTTTAAATCTCCATTGTATGCGGCATTCGTAACCATTCCCACTATGATGCGTTTCGGCACTTGGCCGAGAAACATATTGTCCAAAGTCTTGTTACGTATTCCAGAGGGTAGTGTGAATGTTTTCAGCTCCACTCGTGTGATTGGATATTTTGCCGTACCAGTCTGGAGTGTTTTACTGTGCGCCAACAGTGCGGTGGGACTTATTTTGCATCTTCGAATCCAGAGACTAATATCGACAATATGTACCTTGAATTCACCAGCGCTGGCCATAATGGAGAACGCATCTTTTGATCGAATAAATTTAAATCTCAACTCTACGCCATTTAGCATGAACTTATTCTGATTGCAAATATCCACATGCAAATGTCCGAGCATATCAATCTCACGGCTTTTATTTGTTAGCTCCCGTCTCGCTTTGAGTCCTTCATTTTCTTCCGCGCAATCGTTCATGTCAATACCATCGTCCGTGTACCAAAGACTGCATGTTAGATGTGATTTTCTAGCATCGTATCCATAGTTCATTAGCGTTTCAACGTAAGCTCGATATGCATATGTGTTGTTTTGGGGCGTAACAAGTTTTTGATTCATAAACATATCCACTTGACTAAATAGTGAGTGTAACCAGTTGTTGACCGGCCCAACTGTTTTCGCCTCTTCGTCAGTAGTGACCGCAGTTCCATTAGATTTAACAATAGACGCGGTCAATTGTATCATTGTTTGTGAAAGGTCAGTATATTCATCACCATTGCCCGGAACTACAAACTCTATTGGCGCATCATCGGTCAATGTGGATATTGGTTTGTACTGGACCCATTTGCCGCTTTCAATACTCGTCTGCGTAGGTGGTAAGGAGAATAAATCCAGCTCGGTCTTGACACACTCACATGATTTTTGATGTAGAAACGACATTTTACTCCTTCTTCTTTAACTAACTAAAAATATCAATAGACTTTAAATTTTCACTGCGATAAGTACGCTTCTTCGGCGAAGTCACCTTCTTCCTTGACTCTACTCCTCCTCGTCGTTGTCGTTGTTGTCGTCTCCCTACTAGTCTCTTGTGTTTCACTCCTCCTCTTCTTGATGCAGACGTCCGCACTCTAAGAAGTTTAGCCAACGACTGTGGTGTAACAGGCTTTCTGCCACGGCCGTGCATTGCGCGTTTCGCGGAAGCCTTTCGCGTTGCGCGTTTCGCGTTACTCTTACGCGTTACGCGTTGTCTTTTCGCGCTAATGCCACCGCCGCCACCAAGCATCATACGTTCCATCTGTTCGTCAGCTTTACGTTTCAACGATCCAGTAAACTCTCTAAGTCGTAAGTTGGCGGCTGTTTTTGGATCTGTAATTTTACCACCTGCCAGATCGGTTAGGAATCCAACACCGGATCTTAATGCTTCTTGTCCTACCGATTTTGCTCCGGACTTGATCAGCGGAGCGATGGTGCGAATCATACCGCCCAGAAAACTACCGATTCCATGTCCTCGCTGATATGGTGCACCGTGAAATACTCGATCAATAGCACCGCCAGTCTGTTGTAATTGTTGCCGTCGGTAGTATGCCAAATAGGGATCATTCAGATTGATTATCATTATTGCTGCTGTTGCTATTGCACTCTCCTAAAATGAAGTTTCACGTACGACGTTCCAAACATGAATGGCAGTTTTTTCCCTGTGTGATCCCTCAGGTCGATTTCCACTGTTTCAAATGTGGATTTCATAACGGGTACATAGTGCGGACTTGTGAATGACACTGAATTGTACGATCCGTACTTGTACGTGTCTATATTGACGTTGACAATATTCAATAATGGCGCTGTAGTATCGCCGATAAATTTTGGCTCTATTAAGTCGCAATACACATAAATATGTGCTGGAATACCCAGTGCGAGGTTTGGCGCTTTAGAACCAATCAGTTCGGTTATATTTGGTTTTAATATATTTTTCTCATCATAATCAAAACCCAACTGCTGTGATAGTTTTTCACTCAGACTCACATTCGACACGTTTTCGTTCATGATCCTGAGTTTAACTCTGTTGATTCCCGTGTCATATGAAAATTCCATATAATCGTGGATGTCTTCATGTTTGTTGATTGTATTCAATAGATCATCAAGATTCCTATAGTATCCGCCTGTTATTTTAATAGCGAAATGTTCTGTATCACGGATCGTTGATCTTGCTAATAAACTATCATACTGAAATCGTATTGTTTCATCATCAACATTGTTTCTATTCACCACAAATGAACAAGGATAGTGAATGTCCACCAAAGCCAATTCCCACTTGCCGTCTAATTGGATGTGTTTGGACAAGTGTGTGGTATAACTGGTCACTGTATTTTGTGGGAAATATTTCATAGAACTATTGCTGGGCAATGTCATGAAAAATTGACTGATGTTAGACATGTTGTATATCGTGCGCAGCTACCCAAGAGTTAAACTCGTCTCCGTAACCTTCCCACTTCACTAGGTATCGCTTACTGTGTCCTCGGCCTTTGGTCTCTATTATTTTATCAATCTTAAACAAGTGATTGCCGGGTAATGTGACTTTTTGTATTTCCTCTTCATAAAACTGTCCATTCAATTCTTCACCATTGAGATCGGTAAGTGTGTACAAAGGTAGCGGCATAAACAAATTCACTCGATGTATGGAAAACACTTCTTTACTCCAGTTTGTCTCATAACCTTTGCTAAATCTCCCTTTCTCCCTGGCTATTCGAACTGTATCGCCTACTTTTAGTTTTGGTTTCACTCGTCGTGGTATCTTTTTAAACATATGTTTTAATACATTGTAGATGACATGTTTGTCACCACCGTCCACATCTACAGGACGTAATCTATTGCCCAAACTCCTGTGCACACTGTTGTTGTACGCATTCACCAGTTTTTCCAACACATTGATATAACGATAAGTGTTTTTATGAGTCAAGTATCGCCACATACGAGTCTTCAAAGTCCGATTTACTCTTTCGATCACGCTGCCTTTGATGTCTGGATTTTGTGTGGTGACATATTTTATTTTATATTTTTGAAACAATCGTACGGTCTTTCCTCCTGTGAATTCACTCCCTTTGTCGGTTTGTAAGCACGTTGGTGTTTTTATAGCTTCCTTGAAAATATCCTCAAAAGCGGTAGCCACATCAGCACCTTCCTTCTTCTTTAACGGCCTAACATAAAGACGCTTACTAAACACATCAATCACTGACAGCAAGTAGTTAAAACCATCATTGTATTTGCTCAATCCTCGCATATCGTTTAAATCCGCTTGCCATAGTTCATATGGTCGAAACACCATATACGGATTGCGTTTAAATCGTTTACGGACTGGTTTATGCAAAGTATAAGTGTCTTGTGTTTGTAACCAATCAACTATTTTACGTTTGGAAATATTTTTCTCTCTCGCTCCTCGTACTAACGGAGCTACGCCGCCATATGAGGCAGGATCGTTTGGATTATAATACAACTGTTCCATTGTTTACGGTTCGTACGGTTCCCAATTGTTGAGTGACTGCACAATCGAATCTTCAAGCACCTCTCTTCTCACTGCACGGTGATCAGCCACTTGCCTCTGTGGATACGGAGCGTGACCCACTCGCCTCACATATGCCGACTGTAAACGATCTGGTAATAAATATCTTCTTCGTCCTGTAACTGATACCGTGGCTCCTCCTCCTCCTCTTGCCCCATCATCAGGTTCATCCATTGTTTCTTCTACCGAGTCATATACCGATTCGTCTGTTGCCTCATCAAACATTAAATAGTCCAACGCTTGTTTGTTATGTATATATTCTTTAGGGACATTCATCAGTTTCAATGCTCTCAACATTTCGTTCCATCCTGGTGGTAATGAATGTGCTGCTCGAACTCGTACTATTGCATGTGTCACGTCCACTAAATTGGATCCTGGTATTTTGTTACCCTGTATAATCACTTCAAAATTATCATTCCAGCTAATCAAACTGTCGTCGCGTGTTATGAAGCGCAATAAGTTTCGTGCGCTATCCTTATAAGTCTTTGAAAAAGTTTCAACAATTTCCTCTATTTGACCGGGGTAAATACGTCGCTGGTTAGGTTCTTGTTGCCCATGCTGCCTGTCTCTTTCACCCACCTCGTTAATCTGATCGTCTAGTCTGGTTTTCACGATGGGGATACTAACTGGTTCACGATTACTTGACGCTACGTTTAAAAAACGTTGTAAAACTTGACTGTACAACTTCCATTTATCACTATCATTGAGTTTTTTATCATTCATTATCTCTTCCATTTCGTCATCCAAACTTTTGTATGCACGTTTAGTTGGAAGTTGCTGTTGATTAGCAGGCGATTTTAAACGTTCGATTAACTCTTGTGGAACAATGACCATTTTTCGTGCATGCTCCATTGTCGTGTGCTCTGTGTAACTTCACGCACGGTGTCTCAGAATAGAATGACAAATCTTTATATGGATGTAAACGTAGAAGTCACCTGGTTAATACAATTTTAGTTATTCAAAGCTGATTGTACAACTGCTTGTAACACAGTACTTAATAATAATGGGATAATAATTCCACCTCCTTTTTGTACTAAATATTTGCGTTTTTTATTCCAACATTCACCTCGTTTTACAATTCGACGAAGAGTAGTCTTATGTCTTTGCAATTTTTGTTTTGTCTTCTCTGATAGAGGAACGTTACCTCGTAACACATTGTAAATGCATTCACAAACTGTACGAATAGTACTCAAGTCGCACACTTTTAATAGCCCTTTGCGCTCTTTTGGAGTAGCATGTATTAACACTTTGAGTAGCGCTCTGTCCTTCCTCAAGCACGACATGATGACGACTAAATTATTTTGTTTTCCTATTTTGTTTCGGTACGTACACAAAATGGTTATCATCATCTGGAAATATATTACTCTGTATTCGCATATCGTCAGGTGTTGATTGTTTCAGATCTATCAATAGGTAGCCATGTGGTCTACTTGTTGCATCGGCATACGCCTCCTCGATAAACTTTGAATTTTCTGGATGGATTTGTCTAGCTAAACACTTGATCTGCACCCTATCTCTAGGATTCTTAAAACAAACTATGTAATGCGCATTTAGTGATATGTCTCTCTGGCCACGTCCTTGGTGGAAAATATTTTGAGTTATAAAAAACACACTTATATTCCTATGATGACAACCTTTTGTAAATAGATCAACCACTATGTTGTTTGTTTCTCGCATCATATCATCTATTACCACAAGTATCGGTTGATTACCGTCAAAGTCTTCCATGTTTGGTAAACCTTCAATGTATTTTATTTTTGAGTTTGATGAATTACCAACTCCTCCTCCACCACTACCATAATGCCAGTATATGCTAGAGAATGATGTGTCACACATTTCTGAAATTTTATCAATAAACCTTGAGACAAACACTGATTTACCACTACCTGAAGGCCCCGCCACAATGGCGGAGAATGGGTGTGACCACTTCAAAGTCATACTAACTACTGATACCAATCACTCATTGCTTTAACTATAGTATTACCTTCGGGTATAAGTCAATCATTTAAGTCAAGTATTTATGTTTGCAAATAAATGAAATATTTATTACTTACGAAAACTATCAAAATCTACATTGGTTATTTTAAGAACATATACATTTTTTACGTCTTGACGTTACTTGCTTTACAATATTTACAAAAATTCCAACGGTGTGAAGGAGGTGCCGGGTCTGGCTGCGTGTTTCACCAAGCGAAGGCGATCTCCGAAGCCGTTGTTGTAGCGATCGATGTCCGAATTGCTCACCACATTATTGAAGCGTCTCGGCAGATAAACTCGCAGGTAGTAGTCATCTCCCGCTTGACCCTCCAGGATGACGATGGTCGTCTCGCCAAATGGTGTAACTACTCTCTCCATCATCGTTATAAGGTATGGAACCTCAGCAATCAAGTCGGTAATTCTGGTGTACGTCGGGGAGCTGTTCTTGCAGGTGTTGAGTGAGGTCTTCAGGTCCATCGGTGTAGCCTGTTCAGTGGTCATCACGTTGTATGTCTCAACAATGTCGCTCATAGTGTGGAAGCTAATAGTGCTGGTGCTAGTGGTGAGTCGTTGATGAACTGGAGCAGACTGATGTTTGTCTCAGACAGACTGGGACTTTTTATTCTGATCAGCGGCCATTTTAGTTGGTGGGAGAGTGGGGGGGGATTAATAATGAGCGCAGCTGTTATAACACACGTGTTTACAAATGTCTAGAAAAAAGAGTCGGTTGTCACATGTGGATAGTTTATGGGCACATGTGTTCATTAATTCATATAAACATGTCTATTGCTTTTTACGTACCACACGTTTCTTCGGTTTTACATCTAGCTCGCCACTTTTGCATTGTGTAACAGTTTGAGTTAATCCCGTGAGTTTCGGAGCACCAGTTGTTTTATCAACCCACATGTTTTCGATCTTTTCAATTGCTTCATTAACACTCTCTTGCACTGCTTTGTCTTTGTCCAAATATAAACCGCACATGAACTTCATGTTGACACCTTCATACACTTCCATTTTCAATAAAACACTTCCTTTGTTTGCTGGATTTTGCACTGCATACATATTACCTTTATCCATCCATGATACTATGGGACAATCTGCTGGCGGCTTCGTTACCCATCCTGACTTTTCCACCTTGGTCTTAGCCGGGGAACTCTTCCTTTTCTTCATACTACTACTAATACTACTACCACTAGTACTGTTTGTGATTGGAGTCTGTTGAACTGCGTTGTCCGTTATACCGTCTATCTCTTGCATAAATGATTGAATGTATTCGTCAATGCTGCAAGAGGGATTCATATTTACACTGTTCGGCTGCTCCACTGTGACTGACGTGATGTGCAATGAGTTAGGGTTGAGGTGAGCAAGCCACTGCAGGTGTGCCAACAAAATATTTTAATAATTTTTCAAAACAAAACTCGTGGTTTACATTTTGACACTCTATTATATGTTGTAACCTTAGCAGAATAGGTTTACGTAATAATGTTTCAGTCTGTTCTATTCTCAGTTTAAAACGAATACTATCTAAATGTGAGTAGCATCTTCTGTCTTCATAGTCCACAAAATAAAATACAGTAACTATTGGACTTGAAAAAAATACACTTTTCTTACAATTGTGTGTCATATGTACGCTATTTTCATAGTGTACGTCTATTACATCACTATTCCTACCACTTTTTCAGTTGGGTTGGTCGTTCAAACAGTCTGGCAGGTAAAACGGTTAAAATATTTGAAATATGTGAAATACTGCTCTCTGATTGGTCAAAATAAGCTAACATCCTATTGGTGGTAAATAATTGTGCGCTATGCGGAGAATAAAGAATACAAGGGAGGAGTGGGGGGCCGCTTGGAGCGCAGGTGTTGGGAAGCAGCTGCGGCTGACAGTGAGTGATGGTGTAGGGAGGATTGGCTTGGAGACCTCCCACGATGTTGGTCGTTCAAACAGTCTGGCAGGTAAAACGGTTAAAATATTTGAAATATGTGAAATACTGCTCTCTGATTGGTCAAAATAAGCTAACATCCTATTGGTGGTAAATAAGTGTGCGCTATGCGGAGAACAAAGAATACAAGGGAGGAGCGGGGGGCCGCTTGGAGCGCAGGTGTTGGGGAGCAGCTGCGGCTGACAGTGAGTGATGGTGTAGGGAGGGTTGGCTTGGAGACCTCCCACGATGCGTAGGGTGGTTCCAGACAACAAAGGATGACCTTGAACCTGCCCGATGGTGGTAGGGGTTAGCGACGGGGGTAGGGGTGGCGTTGGGGGTGGCGTCGGGGGTGGCTTCGGGGGTGGGGGTGGCGTCGGGGGTGGGGGTGGCGTCGGGGGCGGGGGCGGCATCGTGTGACGTCACACGCTCACACGCTCAATCACGCTCAATCCCGCAGGAGCGGCAAAAACACCCTACTATCCTCAATGAGGAATTGTCTAGGATAGATTGGGAGGAAATCATTAGTGATAAGTTGCCAACACATGCTTTTGAAAGTGTTTTTCTGGCTTTTAGGGATGTGTTTGACAGAGTTTTCCCTGTTGTGTCAAAAAAGCCCCCCAAACGAAATACTAAACAAATACCTAAAACTAGAGCAAATAAAGACTGGTTCACATCTGACCTGGCCAACCTAAGAAATAGAGTTTTACTCCTAAATGACATCTACAAATCTACTACTGATCTTACTGTTAAGCAACATTATTATAATATGTATCTCAGCACTAAAAAAACCTACAGAAATAGTGTAAACAAGGCTAAAAAGGTATCAAATTCAAACTACATTACTCAATCCCATAACCCAAACAAAGCTGCATGGGACCTAATAAACTCTAGCAGGAAAACAAGAACAACTTTCAAAAATGACAATAGCCCTGATAACTTCAATACCTTTTTTATTGATAGCGTCACTGACATTGCTTCAAATTTCACCGATTCCAACACAGATCCAGCTGACAATGTCCCTCTCAACCCGCTGAATACTTTAGAAAACTGGAAACTTGTAACACCTACTCAAATCGAATCCATTGTCAAGAACTTTTCAAACTCCAACAGCCCTGACATATACGGGATGAATGTGAATGTATTGAAGAACACCATTCATTGTATGTCAAAACCTCTAGCTGCTGTAGTAAATCTATGTCTTAGAGACGGATCTTTTCCGAACTCTCTAAAGATAAGCCGCACAGTCCCGGTATTTAAGAAGGGTGACCCAAAAGAACTTTCGAACTATAGACCTATCTCTTTGATACCAATGCACGCAAAGATCATGGAGTGTATCATCAAGGAACAACTTGTTGACTTTTTTGAGCGCTCTAATCTTTTCACCGATGACCAGCATGGGTTCCGAAAGGGTAGGTCTACGACCACCGCTTTGTTAAATCTAATAACAAAGATAAATGATGCCTTCGACAACAAATTCATGACAAACTTAACCCTATGCGACCTCAGCAAGGCGTTTGACTGTATAGCACATGACGTCTTGTTGAGAAAAATGGCAAGATATGGAATAAAAAACGTCGCGTTAGAGACCTTTCAAAACTACCTATGGGGCAGAAAGCAGGTGGTATCCATAAGGGGGACAATAAGACAATAAGACAATAAGACATTTTATTGACCGTTAAGTAAATACAAAATACAATAGGTGAAGAATAAAAAAAAACTAATTAAGATCAACGGTCCACCAATGCATGTTAGTTTTTATTACCAGAATGTGAATGGTCTAAAGTCAAAATTGACCAACTTATCTCAGTCTTTACCTTGTTGTTCGCATGATATCATTGCATTCGTTGAAACAAATTTGGATCCTCACATTAAAGACTCGGAATTGGGCTTTGTGGGCTACAACCTATTCAGGTGTGACAGATCATCGCTTACAAGTAACAAAAGAAGTGGTGGTGGTGTATTGATTGCTGTGCATGAGGGCATATCTTGTCATAAACTCACTTCAACTGTAACGAGCGTAGAGTGTATATTCCTGTATGTAAACTTGCCCTCCCCAATGATTATTGGCTGTGTTTATATCCCACCTAGTCAACCTGCCCTGCAGTATTCTACCTTCTGTGATGCTATGGATGAAATTGTGTTATCTACTAGGAGCCCTGAACATATACTGATATTTGGAGATTTTAATCTACCACATGTAAATTGGACCCTTCCTGAGGAGGATAATGCTCAGGCGCTGGGCAGTTCTTCTCGAATTATTGCTGACTTGGCCTTGTCACATGGTCTCAAACAAGTCAATACCATTTCTAATTTCAGGGGTGTCCTGCTTGATCTAATATTTTCTTCAATTCCAGACGCCACGGTCTCTGCAACAGATGATCCTCTGCTGGAGGAAGACAATCATCATCCTGCTCTCAACTTAATTCTTTCCTTTCCCAACGGCAGCTCCTTAACATCTACAAAAAAACAGATTGTTGACTATCGAAGATGTAATCTTGATGAAGTACTCAGACAATTACAGAGGATTAACTATCCCTTGGTCTCGAATCTTGCTGATGCAGAACACTGCTTCAATGTATTTGTTGAACATTTTAGGGATATAATTGTTGCCTCCTCTCCTCTGAAAATTGTTAGTCCTAAAAGGTTCCCTGTGTGGTTCAGCAGAGAGTTGATTTCTCTTACAATACGGAAGAAGACCTTACACCGACTTTACAAATCTACTCACAATCCGTCCGACTATCTTCGCTTCAATGCAGCAAGAAGGCGTTGCAAGCATTTAGCAATGGAGTGTCACAATTTATATACTAGTCGTGTTGAAGAAAGCATCGAACACAATGTTAAATCTTTTTGGACCCACGTGAACAATTTGAGATCTTCCTCTGAGCCTACCTCACGAATGTATTATGATTCAGAAGAAGCATTTGAATCCTCAAGCAAATGCCAGTTATTTGCAGATTACTTCTCATCTGTCTTCACTGCAAACAATACCAACGTACCAAACTTTGACTATGGATTGAATTTTTCTCTTTCAGATTGTGCCTTTACCGCAAGTGATGTAGAGAAGAAACTTGAAGCTCTAGATGAGAACAAGAGTGCAGGCCCTGATGGAATACCGCCAATAGTACTGAAGTTCTGTTCATCGGTGATCTCCCCTCATCTCACCATTCTGTTTCAAGCTTTACTTACGAGTGGAATCTTCCCCCAGTGTCTCAAGCAGAGCTATGTGATACCAATTTTCAAATCGGGCGACAGGGATAACGTAAAGAACTACAGACCGATTGTGATACAGTCAACGATAGCAAAGGTTTTTGAAAGCATTGTCTTGGATTACCTTCAGTTTAATCTTAGTGCCCAGATTGTACCTGAACAACATGGTTTCTTCCGGGGACGCTCTACAGTTACCAATCTTCTCCATCTACAGGAGTACATAATGACTGCATTCCTTGAGACCAGATCGGTTGACTGTGTATACCTTGATTTTGCCAAAGCGTTCGACAGAGTTGACCATCGAATCTTGTTGGCTAAACTTCATGGCTTTGGTGTCTGCGGTCCGTTACTTCAATGGTTAGCAAGCTATCTCAAGGGAAGATATCTCATTGTCAAATATGAGAACTCATCCTCTTTGCCTTTTCCTGTGCTTTCTGGTGTCCCTCAAGGTTCGCACTTGGGCCCGCTACTGTTTTGTATTTTTATCAACGACATTGTAGACTTCATTGAGACAGATTTCTTAATGTTTGCTGATGACATTAAAGTGTTCTGCAAGATCTCGTCATCCGTGGACCACCGTCTTCTTCAGCATACTCTCCAAAGAATAACTAGTTGGTGCAAGATCAATTGCATGGAATTAAATGTCACTAAGTGCCAGGTTATAACTTACACTAGGAGCCATGAGGTGAGCTACTTTGACTACCAACTGAATGGTGTTAATCTGAAGCGAGTGCACAATGTGAAAGACCTTGGTATTATTATGTCCCCCAATCTTAGCCCACAGGATCACATCAACCACTGTGTCTCAAGAGCTAGGGCACTCCTGGGGTTTATCCAAAGATCTACCAGGGACTTCCACAACATCTCTGCTCTGATCACACTCTACAAATCTCTAGTTCGACCTATCCTCGAATACGGGTCCATCATTTGGTCCCCATACCAAATTGGCCATATTTCTGCCCTCGACAGTGTTCAAGTTCGTCTAGTCAGGCTAATTGGATTGAAGCTAGGGTATCCATATCTTCAAACTCCTGTTTCAATGTTGGAGACTCTATTTGATCTGCAACCTCTTAAGCACAGACGTAAAGTGTTGGATCTCACCTTCCTTTTTAAGCTGTTGAATGGTTACATTGATAGTCCGGCTCTGCTTGAGAGGATTGACATCAAGGTCCCCATAGGAACTCGATCCAGGTCAGCTCTCAGGAGAAAATACATGCCCGTGTACTATGCCTATAACAGTGGGATATCCAGACTTCTTCGGATTGGTGGGGACACAGCAACACAAGTAAATTTCTTCGGAACATCTGTCTCCAAATTCAGAAGAGAAATAGATCAAATGGAAATCCCGTAATAGCTCATTTATTTTCTTCTCACTCTCTGTATTCCTTATTCTTCTTTGCGTTATCTTCATTTGCATTCATTGTCTCACCCTGCCATTGCATTACTCGTTCTAATGTTTGTTTGTATAACTTTTGTTTGCATAGTTGCATATTTGATTTTATATCTGTATTGTCTCATTATACAGTAGCATGTAACTTGATGATTGGAACTTATTATTGTCTCATGATTTTGTTGAGTCTGTATTAATGTATTATCAAGAGAGTTTTCATCATCTTTCGGCAACATTGTACTTGCATGTCAACGAATCATTAAACTGCAAAATCTTTATTGTAAATAGGTTATAGTTGTAATTTTGTTATTAATTTATTGATATTATTGTTGTTATTTATTTAAAATCTAGCTGTCTTGATTGTTATCATTACTTACATTGTTAAAAATGGTGGAACCGTTGATAATAAATAAATAAATAAATAAATAGGTCTTGTCAATTTTAAAAATAGGCCTAATAAGTTAGCTACATAAAATAAGAAATTAAGAAATTATGGCGAGTCAGGTACAGTGTGGTATTGGCTTAAGGACTATTAAACAAACATGAATCATAAATAATTTAAAGACAAAACAATTAATAAACATTTCAGAACAAAATAGCAAAACAAGCCTAAACTATCACAATTTCTCGCTCAAAGTATTCATCCACCGAGTACATGGGATTTTCCTGTAGCCATTTGTAAAATTTAGTTAGAAACATTTTATCAGACTCTAAATTGACTAGGCAAGTTGGTAATTTATTGTATAATATCACAGCCAAATAATCATGATATTTTTGTGCCTTACCTAACCTACATCTAGTAATATCTATTTTGTCCCTAAATCTAGTATTATATTCATGAACATCACATCTTAATCTAAAATTATCAATATTTTTTCTTAAATTTCTAATGACTTCGAATATATACAGATTTATCACAGTTAAAATACCAGTTTGTAAAAACAAAGGTCTGCAGTGTTCTGACTTTGATTCATTTGCCAATATTCTAATAATTCTTTTCTGCCTAATTAAAACTCTATTAATGCCTATACCGTTTCCCCAAATGATAAGACCATATCTCAAAATACTCTCAAAATAAGCAAAGTATGCCATCCTAAGGTATGTAACAGACACAAATCTCTTTAAATTACTCAACAAACAAATTACTCTAGACAATTTTTTACACACAAAACCTATATGGTCTTTCCACTTTAATTTACTATCTATAATTACTCCAAGCAGCTTTACACTATCAGAACAATCAACATTACACATTTCATTGTTTAAGGACACCAACATTCTTTTAGTTTTATCCTCATTAATAAAGAGACCATTTACTGTGAACCAGTGAACAACCTTCTGAAAGTTAATCTGAGCATCATGAATTAGAGCATCTGAGTTACTATGACATGAAACCAAGGAAGTGTCATCAGCATAAACACAGGAAAAACAATTTACATATTGGCTAACATCATTCATTAAAATTAAAAATAAAACTGGTCCGAGAATTGAACCCTGCGGGACTCCTTGGTTGATCTCTACAACCATTGAGCGTTTACCATTGACATCTACCAACTGTGTTCTGTTTTTAAGATACGATTCAATAACTTAAGCTCTAAGTCTTTGATGCCATAGAATTCCAACTTTTTTAGCAAAACTGGGTGTGAGACACAATCAAACGCCTTACTCAAATCGCACAATGTGACCAGGGCCTGACAGCTACCCTCCAAGGCTGATATCAATTGATTGACTAACCTATCAATTGCCATAACTGTTGATCGCCCCTCCCTGTACCCAAATTGACAATCATTAAATAGCTTATTTTTTTTCAAAAAAACTACAAAGTTGATGCTTGACAATTTTTTCTAAGATTTTGGCAAAAATAGGAATACAGGATATTTGACGATAGCTTGCTGCCAAACTAGGTTTACCTTTCTTATAAACAGGTACAACTCTTGAAAACTTAAGAACTTTTGGAAAAACTCCTTCAAAAATACATAGGTTAAAACAGAAAGTTAAAGGAACAATAATGAAATTAATAACAGACAAAAGTAACTTACTGGTTAGGCCATATACATCCTTGGTATCTGATATTTTTTGTGATTTCACAACATCTAACACTTGATCACATGTGACCTGAGAGAACACACAGCTTTTTATAGGCCAATGCCTTTGAGATACTTTCAAGCACTTCACTGCACCATTGACACACGCACCAGCCTTGGCACTGATTTCTTCAACCGAAGACACACAGTAGTCGTTGAAGTCATCTGGCTGGATCTCACAAGTGTTGCGTCTGGATGTCTTTCCCGCAGCCTCATTTATTATCGTCCAGGCCATACTGCAGCTATTAGACGCTTTGTCGATCCTCTGTTGATTGAAGATAATCTTGGCATCCCGCAGAGCTCTCTTGTACCCTCTTCTCTTCATTCGCAGAATCTCAAGAATTTCACCATCATTTGTTTCTTTGTAAATACTACAATACAATAATATTTCTTCCTTCATGTGTTTCAGTTCATTATTATACCACTTATTTTTCACAGGCTTGGTTTTAGTGATTGTGTTGTGATTCTTCTTAATCCTCTTGGTAATGGTAGGTAAACAATCATTAAATATAAGCAAAAACCTTTCAAAAAACTTATCAAAAGTAGATTCAGCAATAGATGCTCCAGGCTCATGTTGGACATCATTTAGTAAGTGAAACCAGTCGATATTAGCTAAAGCCAATTTAAACTTATCTAATTTCAGTGCAGTGATGGGACGTATTTCAACTTCTACAATAGTTGGGTTAGGATTTGGACAAATTTGTCTAATAATTGCAGAAAGATGTGCATCGAACTTTAAGGCATCATGATCAGAAAAACCAGGATTAACAGCCGAAATTGAATATTCTGAAGGAGATAAATCCGTCATAATATTGTCAAGACACGCATTGCCTCGTGTAGGCATTAGATTAGCACAGTACAGGTCAAATTGCCTAAGTAAGTCAGAGAGTTCAGTGGCAGATGTTTTATTTGAAGTGACATCAAACTCCGCATTCAAATCACCAGCAATAATAATTCTGCGTTTGAAGCTCATAAAATAACATAGTACTTTCTCCAACTGCGCAATGAAGACATCTGTCCTCCCATTAGGTGACCTATAAATGCATGCAACAATTATGTTTAGATTCGGAATCTCTACAGCTGTAGCCTCAAAGTTAATTTCATCACAAAAATTGTCCAAATTAATAGTGTTGAAAGAGTCTATCACACCCCGCCTAAGAAAAACAAGTGCACCTCCATGAATGTGTCTTTCCCGACAAAAACTGCTGCCCAAAAAGAAACCCTCAGGAACCAGATAGTTAACTTGTTCTTTCCGAAGCCAGTGTTCACATAGACATATGACATGTATATTGAGGTCACTTAAAAAACTTTCCAGTTCTTCCACTTTATTCCCGAAACCTTGAATGTTCATATAGAAAATTCTTAAACAGTTCTCATTTGATGACATGCTATCTAAGCTACATACCTCCACCGCATCATATCTTGTACCAGGATCAGAGCCAATGTCTTTTGACCTGCCAAACGTAGAGCAGTTTTCAATTGTGCTGTTATATGAAGAGGGACTTAGGTGTTTTCGTCCCGAGCTTGAGTGTTGAAGTTTAAAGCCGACTGACGAAAACTTCCAGGAAAGCGCCGTCCTGCAGAATACTCTTTAACCAACACGCCCTCATCCCAAAATTCAGGATCTAACACATGTTCAAAATCTTCTTCTTTCAATCCTATCTTAAAAGACTTGTACGTATCATATCTTGGACGCACTTCTTCACACACAAAGTTACCAATATTACACCTTGCTAGATAGGTTTCCATGTCCGATTTTTTTACCACAGTATCCAACCGTGAAACAAAAATCCACCTTCTCTTCTCTGCCGGTTTAAGTTGAAACTCGCCTCCGCTCTTCTTCCCCACTATCGGTTTTGGTTTCAGAGAATTACCCATGGCTTTATAACCAGCTGATGTATTATACGCTGGTTTAGGAGCCATTGAGCGTCTTTTCCTGCTGTAAGTTACTGTTTTAAAACCATCTTCTCCATCTCCGCAGAGGGGCCTCGCAGTAAACGTTGACGAAGGATTTTTTTGGGGTAGGTCTATGTTGGAATTACTAAAGCTATTACGCACAACACGAGAAAAGGTTAAAGCTCTTTCCAGTGACCGGAACGTCAGCCTAGGGGTCCCACAGGGATCCATTCTTGGACCTGTGCTCTTCCTTATTTATATTAATGACCTGGGGACTGAGGGAAGAACTTTGTTCTTCGCCGATGACACTACCCTCATCACAAGTAGTAGTGACTTGGACCAACTGAAAAGTGGAACCCTTGAAATCCTTGACGGAGCTAAAGCTTGGTTCTCTAATAACAAGCTAAAAATAAACAATGACAAGACCCAGGAACTGATATGCAGTCTTAAACATCAGAATCCACAACAACAACCTGTGAAACTGCTTGGGTTTTGGCTGGATGGCAAATTGACTTGGGATAAACACATAGGTGAGTTAGATGCCAGACTTTCTAGAACAGTTTTCCTTCTAAGGAAGCTAAAAAACTTGGTCACTGATACCTACTTAAAATTAGCTTATTATGGCCTCTTCCACAGCCTAATGAGCTATGGTGTCATTGTCTGGGGGCACGCTTCGGAAACAAGAACCATTCTGAAAACTCAAAAGGCTGCTATAAGAGCCATAACATCCAGCGCAAGGCATTTATTTATTTATTTCCCAACGGATTGCACCTTTTTACAAAATATGTGTTTAAAAATATGTGTACAAAATATGTGCAAGGCAATGAACATTGCAAACCACTGTTCCGTGACTTAGGAGTAATGACTGTTTACAGTCAATTTATTTACAATTGTCTGGTGCATGTCAAGGAAAACATAGGCAACCTCAGCTGCAGAAACCAACTTCATGATTACAACACGAGAAGAGGAGAAATTTTAAACATTCCTTTCTGCAGGCTGAGCAAGCAAAAAGACTGCTATCCTGTCCTTGGCATTAGGCTCTACAACCATCTGGACAAGAACATAAAGTCACTCCCTCTCAGGAATTTTAAAAAGAAAGTAGAAGAACTACTAAAGTCACGGGCCTCTCTATTCCATTAGTGAATATTTTGTTGAGGAAAGTGATGAATGGATCTAATGACCTACTGCCATGTTAACCTATTCTAAAGTATTAACACTTTAAACTTTTTTTGACGAAATCTATCCAGTCATTACTGGTCAGCGATGGATGTATGGTATAAAGGTATCTCTTCTAATGTTGTTCTGCTGTGTAGTGTATTCTGTCTATCGATTTTTTCTCTTCGTCTTCCTACACAGCAGAACAACATTAGAAGAGATAAAAGAGGAAAGCACCAGGTATATCACATTTAGCTACACGGGGACTACAACACAAAGGACTGCTAACAGATTCAAGAAATACGGAGTTTCAATAGCCTACAGGACTCAGAACACCATGAGTAAAATACTGCATCCAAAAATAGAAGATTGTAACAAATTTGACACTTCGGGCATCTATAAAATCAATTGTAACGATTGTGATAGCTTCTACATTGGACAGACTGTGAACTTTGTAAACCGCTTCAAAAACCACATATCTGCGTGGAGGAACAACAAACCGGAAAGATCAAATGTCGCACAACACCTGTTACAAAATGGGCAATCACTAGGAAAAATGGAGGATAGTCTAGATATTTTAAAGAATTGTAAGAAAGGATAGAGAGAGAGAGAGAGAACTTTATTATATGTAATGAATGCTTGGGAAGAATTGTATATTTATAAGGAAAAATGTAAAGATAGAAATAAGTTGATTAATGAACAAATACATTTTGATTCCAGTTGTACTTATAAAAATGTATTGGCCGGTGCTTCCGGTAGCCAATAGGGTATAAGTAGGGACGCCATTCAAGATTCTTGTCATTCGCCTATTGGGTCTGATGATGATTGGAGTGTCCAATCGAAATCGCTCACCACTTACCATCGTTTTTGTATATTTACCGTCTTGTGAGTAACAGTATACGCGTAAATATATGTTTTAAGTGTTATAAGACGTTTCTTTTATTTACTTTCCGTAAATTTAATAACACGTACAATGCTGATCAAGAAGTTATTTAAGATATCATTTATCAACAAGACGGAACACCTTATCATTTTACAGGTTTTTATAATAAAATCTAAATAATGTTTCTGTAAGTGGGTGTATGGAATATATATTTTTTTAATTGTAGATTTGAGTCACACTTGTGTTGCTCTACCACCCGAAAAAAATTTAACGCTAGGTCCAGACCACCCTGTATGTTTACGTTTGTAAGATGGTTTATATGTTATACTTACAAACACATTGAATTTATTCTGTTTTGAGATCTAAGAAGATGGACTTGTCTTTAACAGTCCATATCTACTGTGTTTTTCGAGCACTTATAGAGCTAAAAAAGTTGTAACTGAACAAACTTTATAGAAACTAAAAAAAAATGCACGAGAAAAACTATTAAAATAACGCTTAAGAAATGGTAACCGTAATCTTATTATAAAATACGATTTAAATTCAAGATGCAGAAACAAGCTTATAATAGAAAGAAAACATACGTAGCTACAACTTATAGTTTGTTAATAACGAGTGTTGTCCTAATTTAGTTCTTACAATCTCAAATCTAAAGCCACCAAGGCTCCATTACCAGGATAAGCCCCAAAAGTGATGAGGAATAAAATAAGAAAATAAGGGGTTTAAACAACGTTAACATTCTATTATAATGAAATTTCAATCTAATTGGAAGTTATGAGTTGCAATAAACGACGGTCTACCAAGAACTTCTTATTATAATCTCACGGTTTGCAGCACTTATGTAAAAACCCGTCCACCCGATATCTTCAAAATTAAATCAGTACAAGTTTTTTTTTTTTCACGCACAGTTTCTACTTTATAATTACAATCTATACTATTATAAAATTTAGGTGGTGTCTGTCTGGACAGCTGTCACAGCGGAAATGCTAAACCGATTCAGTCATTATTAAGCTTAAAGAAGGTTCACATAAATAGGAATGTCTTAGGCCTATTCACTTCCATGAGCTCCTCTCGGGCTACGCCCCTTGGATCTCCGAAGCTTTGAGGTGAGGGTTTCAAAAGTAAACAATCGGTCTCCATGGAAACATGAGTATATTCACAATGTTTACCTTTGCGTTCACATTTAAATGTAAACAACCAGAACTGCAAATTTCAGACAGCTGATCTAAGGAAATTAAATACTTTACACAACTATGTGGTAGGATTATTTAATCTAAAACTTTATGATAGATATTTATTCTAAATCTATTTCAATCATTATGAAACTGATTCTCCTTCCTGTTTCGAAGCAGGGTAAAACAGCTAGCTAAGCACAACACATAGACGAAAGCAAACACATGGCACGCACACAAATACGGCCGATAAAATTAAATCGTACGTCTAGACTCAACTGCCGCATTACTAACACCGGTCCGCTCGGCGTGTTTACTATGTTATTCCATCGGCCGTATGTGTGAGCGTGCTATGTTTTGTGTTAATCTATGTGTATACGTCAAACATATTTAAGTCCAAACTACCTTCATGTGATGTAAACATCCTTGTACTCATCGGATGAAGACCTCTTTAGCAGGTTGAAACTAGTTGTGAACACAAAAATTTGATTGGCGGAATCAGGTAGTTAAACTGTTATTATTAAAAAAAAAAACTTTGTAAAATTTTTAAATCACAAAACAGCATAATAAATTAAACAATTTGTTAATGTAATTTCTAGTAAGTAGCCTTAATGATAGTAGGAAATGAATTAAAACAGTTTGACATGTGGGATTTAATTCTCAAATGTTGCCTTGTTAGCTTTTTCAACCAGTTATATTCAAATATTTCTTTGAGCTTAGATTAATAATATTTATTACATAAACCGCTGTTAGTGTATTGCAGAAAAAATTCAAAATTCTTTTTTTTAACGTAAGTCATAATAAATAAAAACATCTCCCACTTATAAACCTCCTCCCCTCTTTTCTAACTACACTGCCAAAATATAGATACACTTTCAAAGTGAAACCTCATAGCATAGACCTCAAATGTCCAAGTATAAATTCAAATGAGGAAAACTGATGACAGTAGTGCTGTAAAGACTGCTTCATCACTTAAGCTAAATGGCACTTTATGAAATTAGTCATGGCTGTTTAGGTAGATTATAATTATGTTTAGCTTCAAAGATCTTCACAACGATTAAGAGCGTAAAACTCAGAATTCAGATTTTTTTACTTCAATCTTTTATTAAAATTTAAACTGTTTTTGGAATTTCGATAATCATACAAACTTAAATATAATTTGCATGTGTGCATAAGTGAAATAGTCCCCGTTACATGAATTAAAATGATACCCATTTTAATGATTTGTAAGTATGAGTGGGCTTAGGACTATTTATCTTTCACAATAAATATAAAATTAAAATTCTTCTTCGATATGTATAGTGTCTGGGTCAATATTTAACAAGATAGGACGCCCTCCTGTGATCATTAACTAACTATATCATTATACACTGATTAGTGGTCTCAACATCCCCCACTTAGCTGTCGTCTTAGCCCTTTGATATATCTGTTCGGTGTTCAAATTTAGTGGTTGGTTTATTACCACACATGATTGTGGTCAATTAATACTATTATCCTACTGGCTAAGCATACTTAAACTTTTTTTATTTTTAGTATTATATACAATTATAAGGAACTATACAATAGTTCTATAAAAGTGAACAACTAAAGAGGATCTTCTTAAAAGCTATGTAGAGTTATAACAACCAAGAAAGGCTTCAAACAACTAAAACTGACTATACAGGTAGTGTAGAGTTTCCTCAAAGTAGGGTATTTCAGACGGAGTGATAACATATCACACATATGCTATAAACCGATGTACGTTTCTTTAAATATGTGTTTGTGTAGACGAAACACATTATATAGTATACTAGCAGCCATCCTTCGTATGGTTTTACTTGTGCTTTGCGTTTGCAATGGAAGAGGGCACGGTTTGAGAAAATTAGGGTTCTTTTAATTTACGGTAAACTATAGTAAAGTACATTTACCATAGCCATAATAATGTTCTACCACTAAACAATAGAAAAGAGTAAATTACCAAATACTCGCACAATAACACTAATTATTTAAAAATCCTAAACATAACTGTAAGTAAATAATCCTACTTTGAAGGTTACCTTTGTGTATCACTGTTTTTTTTTGCTGCTATCTGTTGTCATAATTGAAAAAATAATAGTGCTGCACCTTCTTGGTAAACCATATAACTTTTTAATGCTATTGAATATTATAGAACCAAATTATGTAGTTGAAAAAAGCTAACATAATTCTTTAAGTCATTTCAAATATGAATACTGGTAAGGTTAACTTGGGAATTTTCAGAGCCACTGGGGCGGAACCCTTGAGGATCGTTGAGATAAGAGTATGTCTATATGTTAATCGGGAACGTATGTTATCATCATACCAAATTTCAGCTATATACGACCAATAGTCAATGCGTGATTGAACTTCAAACCAACAAACAAACACACACACTTTCACGTGTTTAATATTAGTATGATAAACAATTATGGATTATTGGATCTTTAAAAGGTGATTTTACAATGCACTCACGGTGCATAATGATCTAGATAATGAACTATAATAATTGGATTAACGATAATTATTGAAAGTTGTATGATATGACACGCTAGGCTTAGTAATTTAACAATATTTTATTTTACTCGTTTATTATGCAAATGTATTGTTTTAAATGAAAGTATACACAATTTATAAGGCTCTTTGGTATTTATGTACATAAATCAAGGGGCATAGTAATAAGAGAATTTTGGCTATGGCTCCAAACAACATCCTCCAAAAAAATAGTTTTGCTCATTAATAAGGGAAATGTAAGGGAATGTTATCATTTATTTTATATTCACAATAACCCTATCGTAAACACATGATAGCTTTAAACCTATTCATAAACAAATTTACCTTCTGAGAACTCAAATGTGATCACCATCTGCACTGGTATAAAATAAGTGAATAGGCATTAGGGTCTTAATCCATTATACATGTAGAATTCAAATGCCTAAGTCACCTAATGTAAAATTATGAGAACTAATGTCAGTTGAGTCGTAATTACCGCTTTAGCACTTCAGCTAATTGGTACTTTACGAGATGAATTAAACGCTTTTCAAGTGGCTGATGCATTTACCTTAAACGATATGTTTAACTTAAATAAATTGAATCCATTAAATCCCATTAAATGAATGGATTTCCATTCCTCATTTCCACTAAACAACGATGAAACCTATTTATATATTTCATTTAGGATAAATTCTTTGCCTATATTTTTAAAATATAAATTTTACAGTTAAAAGTTCTATAGTAAATTAAGTAATAATGATAATAGGTACTCATATTGTTACTAACATACAATAATAGTCATAGAACAGTTTTCATCAAAAAGAGCTTAAAGATTCGTGACGCAACCGACACTTAAAGGTCGGTATTTAAATGGAAAGACAGGGTTAAGGAATGTAATGGCAGTTTTTTTATCGAGTACGCTCTGTTGCTTCCTTAGATAGTAGCGCTTACTAAACTGGTTAATAATTGAGATAATGTAACAAAATAGTATGTTAAAGCATAGATTCAATCTAAGCTCTAGTATTTAACATAATTACTTAAGGTTTGGTAGTATCCATACCTTACCACTAAGTTGTCGTCCAAGCCTACTGATAAACCGTCTCACGATCATAATCTATGGTTGATTTTCGGTAGCAAGTGATCTGTCTACAGGGGGTCATATTGATCCGAATTTAAGTGTTTTCCAATTTGAAAGACATCACTACCAAACAAACATGTTATTCCAATTTTTTCGCTCAAAAGGTAAAGTTTACTCATTTAAAATTAATCACATCAACGAACGAACGGTTACAACAAAAATGTAGTGAGACTGGTCATAAACCTGTACGCTGTCAAAAATGTCACCGGTACAGTAGTTAATGGCCTGATTGCTCCATCTAGTTAATGCGTTAGAAAACACAATCAGTATTTTTAAGACATAGTTCCTCGTATTTATGTACCTCAGGACAGCATTTCAATGTATTACCTTATTACAGCAAAATGATCATTGTTTTATCAGTTTCCTGATACTCAAAGTACATGCCTTATAATACTTGATTTAAATTGTTTTAAAACAGCAACATAATACGAATCCCAAACTGCTATGTTACTATACCAAGAAACTTGTTTTAGTTATTTTGTTTATACAATTAGAACAGAATGCAATATGCATCACTGGATTCAAACCTAGTTTAAATAATATTTAGCCAAGGACTTTCCCTTTATGACAAAAGCTTACTGTGCACTTTAACAGCCAATATGCATGGTCATAAGGTACTATAGCCTCCTATGTGACAGGAATTTTGAGCTGCACTTTATGACAGTTATTTTGAATATAAATAGATACATTTATTTCCAGTCAGTACAACCATTAATACATAACAATACAATGTTTGGAAATTGTCTGGCCGTTTCTCTTTTTTTCAAGTAATGTGGCCAGTTAAAACAAATAAAAAAAATAAATTTACAGATATTTGAGTCATCATACATTAAAAACTGTCATGTCACAATATGGGTATCTCCCAAATACCAATGGAAAAATAATAGATACTAATGAATGCATGCATAATAAATAAATAACAATATAAGTGTAACAAATTGTATGTGCACGATGATAAATAACAATAATTGTGAAAACTTAAGAAAAAATTTAATAGTCATTACATTCTTACATCAACTATTGACCTACCTAGCCTAACTCGCTACTTAAAAAAACCGTACCATATCTATGACATCACATAGCTCAAATAATTAATATCTTGCTGTGCGACAAGCAAGATAGTCAATTGTTTGCGAAATGTTTTAAAATTAGCAAGATTTTCAACGTAAGAATGAATTAGAGTGAAATATCCATAAATAAGTCGAGGAAACAATTTTTAGGGGATATCCCACTCGTATTATTGAAAGAAAATCAATATGTTCCGCAATTTTATAATTTATGGTTTATGTAAAAACTTCAAAAAATTTGGGCCTTTAAAATAAGAGTATATATGTGGGCTTCGTATACCCTTATTGCAGCGGAAGAGGCATTATTGCTTGAAGACATACACCATCCTTGTTTATCCGTACAGCTTAAACTTCACACCACTATTCTATCAAAAAAAGTAAGATTTCTGCGTGATTACCGCAAATGCAACATTGATGCTGTTTTCCACAGACTGCAAACGCTGAATCTTCCCCTGTTGGATCCCTCTTCGTCTGTGGTTCCCGCATTTGATGAGTTCTGTCGCAACATCAACGAAATCGTCAGTGCTAACACTCCAGTGAAAAGGGTATCTTCTGCAGTTTTTCCTAAGTGGTTCTCTAATGATCTCAAACAACTCGTGATAAAGAAGAAAATTGCCCACAAGCTATATAAATCATCTCTCAGCATTAATCACTTTGAAGTGTTCAGAGAGTTGAGGAGAAGATGTAAAGACATGGCCGGGAAATGTTACACTGATTACACGAGAAAGGTTGAAGACGATATTCCAAGGAACATAAAATCCTTCTGGTCACATGTTGGCAGTCTTAAACGCAGCCCAACAATTCCATCAAATATGGCCCTTGGCTCTAGAGTGGCCAAGTCTGCGGAGGACACATGTGAGCTATTTGCAAACCACTTCTCATCTGTCTTCAGTGATGCGTCTCCTGCTGTCCCCTCCTTTGACTTTGGTTGGAACTTCTGCATCTCCCAGTGTTTGTTTTCTCCAATGGATGTACAGCGTAAGCTTGAAAATCTCGATCCAAACAAAGGAGCTGGTCCAGACAATATTCCTCCTCTTATACTTAAACACTGTGCACCTATTCTTGCACCCCACTTGTTTATACTTTTCAAGGCTCTGCTGAGTACCGGAGTATTTCCTGACAGCCTTAAAATTGGATATGTCGTCCCCATTTTCAAGACAGGCGATCGGAATGATGCCAAAAACTACAGACCCATTGTAATTTTGTCTGCAATAGCGAAGGTCTTCGAGAGCATAGTACTGGATTTTCTTTACTTTAATTTGCGTAAATGCATTTCTCCTGAGCAACATGGCTTCCTTCGCTCCCGATCCACCATCTCCAACCTACTTGAATTTCAAGATGTTATCATGGGTGCCTTCGTTGACTCCTGCCAAGTAGACTGCATTTATCTTGACCTGTCAAAGGCATTTGACAAGGTCAATCATCGCCTTCTGATAGCTAAGCTTGATGGCTATGGTGTTTGTGGCTCCCTGCTTAAATGGATCGATAGTTACCTAAAAGGAAGACATCTTATTGTTAAGTGCGATGGCAGTTCATCACGCCCATTCAAAGTATTGTCTGGTGTTCCTCAAGGGTCCCACCTTGGCCCGTTACTCTTTAGCCTATTCATAAATGACATCAAGTTTGTAATAGGTTCAAAATTTCTCATGTTTGCAGATGACATGTAGGTCTTTAGTAGGATATCAAGTGACCGTGACAAAATTTATCTCCAAAACTCTCTCAACAACATTGAAGACTGGTGCAAAAATAACGCTATGCAGTTGAATGTCGACAAATGTGTAGTTATCTCATTCAAACGGGGTTCGGACTTCTTAATACACGACTACACACTCAATGAATCAGTTCTGAAGAGGGTTTCCAAAGTTAAAGATCTGGGAGTTATTATGACACCATCTCTAAATCCAATGGAGCACATTACGCACATCACTGCAAGAGCAAACTCCATGATTGGATTCATCCTAAGATCAACAAAGGGTTTCAACTCTCCCCTTACTCTCGTGACCTTATATAAAGCCCTTGTTCGTCCAATACTTGAGTATGGTTCCACAATTTGGTCCCCTCATCAACTGAACCACATTAACCAGTTGGAAAGCATCCAGCGCCGCTTCGTCAGACTTCTTGGATGTAGGCTTGGGTTTGACTACCTACGTACTCCTGTGAGTGAGGTCGAATCTCTTTTTGGCCTCACCCCTCTTCACGTGAGGCGGCAACACTCGGACCTACTGACACTTTTCAAGTTGGTTAATGGGCTCCTGGACTGTCCGGATCTACTCTGCGGCATCCACTTGCATATACCAACAGGAACCCGTTCCAAAACGATATTCCGTAGACGCTACCAACCCACCTACTATGCAGCTAACAGCGGCCTTTCGAGACTTCTACGTACTGGGAGTGATGTCGCAATCCACCTGGACTTCTTCCACGACTCATTGTCCTCGTTCCGGAGAAAGGTCGCCTCCCTGCTTATGTGATAATAATTCTAGTCACTAACTGTAGAATCTCACCTTCCTTAGCTCTAGTCGAATTAATCGTTCCTGTTGTTGCTGCCAAGTATCACCTCTCATGTCATGTTTTTTTTTGTAAAATCAAATTTTTTGCCACATTGTACCATTATCCAAAACTATCTTCACTGCTTCTAATTTATATTGTTAACTTATCGTCTTTCCTTGTCTATTTTGTTATTTTTGTTATTGCTATTGTTATTGTTATTCAAGATTGTTATTATATAGTATCTATTACTTGTTACTTGTTACTTGTTAATTTTTGTTCATTAATTATGTTCTTGCTGTTACCACTCACTGTTGCATGTATTTTGCCATCTTTTAATATTGTATACATTCTTGTAAACTGGTGTAAACCGTTGGGAAATAAATAAATAAATAAATAAATGGCTGTTTATTGTTTTGGTCTTAGCAATACTTCTAGATGTGTTTTAAGCTATTGTAACTGTAGTAAATAAAATCTAAGTAAAAGAACACAAACCCTTTACACACTCACACAAAGAAAGTTTATTGGATTCTAGACGATCTCGTAAATGGACCTTTTTACACCAAACTCCTTCTTAGTGTGTTGTGCGAAACACATTTGGCAATTCAATTACATCTCCGGAACGTATTGAAAGAATGTTATAAAGGATCCTTTTTCTTGGAGTATCGCTGTTGTATGAAAATAACGTATTCAACTTTAAGGGACCAAAGTGTATTTCAAACCCCGATCAAGAGTGTACCCATGAGTAAATAATTACTACATATTGTATTACTTAACGAGTTTTTCTGTTGTTGAATATGTTATAAAAAATAATGTGTATTTTTAACCAAGTAAATTTTAAGCCATTAGTAGGTACGGGTAGGTTTGAGGGAAATCTAGGCTCTAATCAGTATACTACGTTTGTTATTGATCAACATGAATGGGAAAGGAATTAATTTGTTAACAAAAAAACTACACGTATTTGAGTCTCTGAGCACAAACCAAGTTTATGAATTGTTTTACTGTTATTATTTTGCATCAACGGTCTCCACTCCACAAACCTTACTCCCCTTCGTGTGTTATCCACCGATTTACTCAACGAACCTCCAATATACTATTTTTATTTCATTCACTTAGGAATTTTTCCGACAAAAACTGGTTGCATTTTTAGATTTAGCGTGAAAGGAAATGTAGGGAGTCATATACAAATTAAAATTACTTACCAATTGTAAGTTTACAAAACAATAATTGACATATCTTATAATAGCATAAGGAAAATGGTGCAGTTGTTGAAGTGAAAGACAGATTTGGTGAGTTATCGGAAGCAGCAATGAGATATTACTTCTCTAAAATACCCTCTCCTCTCCTATTGGAATCTTACATCAAGTGTGAGCGATGATATTCTTGATTTTACATCTGTCACGAAAAATCCATACCTCTAAAAGCCTTTTAATAGTAGCATTACCTACGTTCTTCATATATCAGTAAAATCGTACGGAAAAAGTTAGTAAAATTAAAATTATTTCTAGAAGGACAAATATGTACAGCATATAATAATGGAGAAAACATTTTGTTAAAGAAAACATTAATTATATCTTAAAGATACAGTTTTTACAATAATTGTTTAATTGATTTTCTATATTAATATTTTTCAACGTTAAATGTAATGCAGTGAGGGATTATTCTGATGTAAGTGATTAAAAACTCAGGCCTCTCAGGAAAAGCACATTTACGCCCGAAATTCATTTAAAACGAGGTTTACCTCTGAATTCCCCATTTTGGTCGGTTTATTGGTGTACAAATGGAATGACGAACTACCGACAATCCTGCACATTGTCTTCAATGCTGACTATGCTAGCGTTCAATTAATTCAAATAATTGGCACCATAATTTTGTTGGGATATATAACAATAATTTTGTAACCCTTAGTTAAACTTTTAAACTATTATCGGGGTAATATAGATTTGTTTATACTAAAATTATTCATATTATTTCCATTATTACGTTCAAATACCCTACACAACGTGTAATATGAGATTAAATAAATAATTAACCAAAGTAATTAAGAAAAATAGTTTAAACAGGGTCTGTTTCCCGGTTATCAAAACTCAAGTACAATTCGACACACACACACACACACACACACACACACAGAATCTCCGGTTAGCGACCTAAATTATGCCCAGAAATTTATTTTCATTTACAGTTACATATTATTGCACTTGCGATAAATCAAATCTATTATGTAAGGCACAACGTTTTTAATTTAACTTGATTTTGGATTTTCTTACAAAATGTAATTGGACATGGTTGCAGTATATGTCAACAACATTATTAATGTAAACATAACTTGGACAGGTTGTAAATTAAATAAAGTAAAAAAGAAAAAGTGACAGATAGAAAAATAATATTTATCCAAACCGCTGTTCGTTACTTCATAGATGTCGTATTCTCCTAACAGAATAGTATTTCATAAATGAAGTATTATGTGGTAAACATTAAGAGAAAAATTGACAAAATTGCACAATATTGGGGTTTTGAAAATCTGTTGTTTTATATCAAAAGTGGTTAGGTCTTATTTTAATAGCTATAGACACTCTCGCCAATCAAGTGAATATAAACTGACTATTTGAATCCCGATCGATGCTTTAATTTTTCAGGAGAAGGCCGCGTAAAATGTCTTCTGAGCAGTGACACACAGACATAGATTGAGATAGGACTTGTTTCGGCTTCTTTAACGTATAAAACGCCAAAAATAAAAATAAAATATATAATTATGAGCAATGCACAGATAAATTTATAATTTTATTTTTATGGATTTAAAAACATTGAAATATATACTGATAACTAGCTGTACCCGCGGGCTTTGCCCCGTTTAACTTCATAAGTATTCGCATGGCTCATTCACGTCCTGGTTGCAGTTCGTTCGCTACGCTCACTCATCTTTTGGTTGGAAATTAGCTGTCGTCATAACCCCTGTTGGTAATCCTTGTAACTTTGATGCTATTGAACATCATAGAACAGAACCAACTTGTTTAATTGAAACAGCCGTCTAAACATTAATTCCTTAATTAATTAATTAATTGATTCATTAATTCCTTTTAAATATGAAAAATCATAAGGTTAACATGGGGAACTACTGAGCCACTGGGGCGGAGCCCGAAAGGATTTTTGAGATAAGAATATGCTTTAATGTTAATCGGGAATGTGAGCTACCATCATGCCAAATTTCAGCCCAATCCGTCCAGTAGTTTATGCGTGATTGAGCAACACACACACACACAAACACACACACAAACTCACAAACTTTTAGATTTATAATATTAGTAAGATTAAACTCAACCTTAATTTAACCATACTCGACAAGTTACGGACTATCTAGAAATTCTATTAAACCGCCTTAATTCATCAGCTCATGACTTAAGTATTTGACTTTGAGAACATGAGCACGTTAAAATATTATAAATCAACAGCTTCTAGCTTTCAGGCTTTAACAGCTAATGAAATCATCATAACAACCATAATACCTAACCTTACCAAAAAACGAATGAGAAAATAAGATATTGTTGTTGATGATGACTATTGAGATCGGCCCATAGTTCAATATTTTATGTGTTGCAAAGGATTTTATAACATTATATTCAGATTATACTAAAAAATTATAATTTCATTGTAATAGTTAAGATGGCGAACTACATTTATTAGCTAACAAAAAATATAATTCTTAATAACACAATTCAAATCAATAAAAGGTTAAATTACCTGTGTCCGCCAGTCGATCCTTGTGCTGTGTCCTATTACAGGATATGCATTTCGGCAGAATAAATTGCCATCATCAGTCCTAATATAAGATCTTGATCTTCCCCGTAGGGTGCGTCTTGAAGTTTTGGAACACGTACACGAACTTAACACTTATATACATTACGAATAAAAGACAAATACACTGTAGGCCTACTTTTATTTTATTTACTACGGACATGTAGACGCGCGTCGGTCGTGTGTCGAGTCTCGACAGGGGTCAGACGTTACTTGCAGAGTTGACCTTTGTCCTGTCTCTGTCCTTTGTAGCTACAGGTGGCGTTTCATTCAATTTTAACAATGATTCGAATAATATGTTGGATTGTAGTGTACTTTTATCGTTCAGGAGGTTGTGGGGGCTGGTTTTAGATGCTCTATAAATTTCATATTGCTCTAGTGATGACATTACTCGACTTTTTCTACAAATGTGTAAAGGTTTTAAATTTTCATTTAGGCTGGAATAACTGTGATTGCTGCTAATTAGGTGCTCGGCAAAATTGGATTGTTGTGTTAAACTATTTTTGGGAAGGTGTTCTTTAAACCTCTTGATAAATGGTCTGCCAGTCTGTCCAATATAGAATTTATTACAGTCACTGCATGTTATAATAAATGACTGACTGTAATAAATTCTATATTGGACAGACTGGCAGACCATTTATCAAGAGGTTTAAAGAACACCTTCCCAAAAATAGTTTAACACAACAATCCAATTTTGCCGAGCACCTAATTAGCAGCAATCGCAGTTATTCCAGCCTAAATGAAAATTTAAAACCTTTACACATTTGTAGAAAAAGTCGAGTAATGTCATCACTAGAGCAATATGATATTTATAGAGCATCTAAAACCAGCCCCCACAACCTCCTGAACGATAAAAGTACACTACAATCCAACATATTATTCGAATCATTGTTAAAATTGAATGAAACGCCACCTGTAGCTACAAAGGACAGAGACAGGACAAAGGTCAACTCTGCAAGTAACGTCTGACCCCAGTCGAGACTCGACACACGACCGACGCGCGTCTACATGTCCGTAGTAAATAAAATAAAAGTGTAGGCCTACAGTGTATTTGTCTTTTATTCGTAATGTATATAAGTGTTAAGTTCGTGTACGTGTTCCAAAACTTCAAGACGCACCCTACGGGGAAGATCAAGATCTTATATTAGGACTGATGATGGTAATTTATTCTGCCGAAATGCATATCCTGTAATAGGACACAGCACAAGGATCGACTGGCGGACACAGGTAATTTAACCTTTTATTGTATGTCTTACCGATCCGGAACAACAACAACATAAAATGAAGCAATTCAAATCGTTTATTATTCTTATTCTATTGATTCATTTTGCCTTAAGTCTGTCTCCAAGAGATAAAGGTTTTGACATTTAAATATTATTTGTGCTATTAGCCTGGCTCCAACACATACTTTGGGATTTCAGAATATTAATTTGTGCTTTCGTAGTTGGTTTTATTGTTGAAGAAATACAAACTGTTGTTCTCAATCATTTTTGTACTTGATT
>NW_026543288.1:0-36959 GCF_028750875.1 Macrosteles quadrilineatus | reverse complement strand
TTTACATCCTTGTATACATTTGTACACCCTTGTACACACTTGTACAACCTTGTACAAACCTGTACACCCTTGTACACTCTTGTACAAGCTTGTACACGATTGTACACCCTTGTACACACTTGTGCACCCTTGTACACACTTGTACACCCTTGTAAACACATGTACAACCTTTTACAAACTTGTACAGACTTGTACAAACTTGTACATTCTTGTACATACTTGTACACCCTTGTAAACACTTGTACAAAATTGTACAAACCTGTACACCCTTGTACACACTTGTACAAGCTTGTACACACTTGTACAAGCTTGTACACACTTGTACAAGCTTGTACACACTTGTACACCCTTGTACAAACTTGTGCACCCTTGTACACTTTTGTACACCCTTGTATACATTTGTACAAACTTGTACAAACTTGTACACACTTGTACAAACTTGTACACACTTGTACAAACTTGTACACCCTTGTACACACTTGTACAACCTTGTACACACTTGTACAACCTTGTACAAACCTGTACACCCTTGTACACACTTGTACAAGCTTGTACACGATTGTACACTCTTGGTCACACTTGTGCAACCTTGTACACACTTGTACAACCTTGTACACACTTGTACAACCTTGTACACACTTGTTCAAGCTTGTACACACTTGTACAACCTTGTACACACTTGTACACCCTTGTACACACTTGTACAACCTTTTACAAACTTGTACACACTTGTACAAAATTGTACATTCTTGTACATACTTGTACACCCTTGTACACACTTGTACACCCTTGTACAAACTTGTGCACCCTTGAACACTTTTGTACACCCTTGTACACATTTGTACAACCTTGTACAAACTTAAACACACTTGTACAAACATGTACACACTTGAACAACCTTGTACACACTTGTACAACCTTGTACACACTTGTACAAGCTTGTACACACTTGTACAACCTTGTACACACTTGTACAACCTTGTACACACTTGTACAAGCTTGTACACACTTGTACAACCTTGTACACACTTGCAAAACCTTTTACACAATTGTAAAACCTTGTACACACTTGTACATTCTTGTACAAACTTGTACTTACTTGTACAACCTTGTACAAACTTGTACACACTTGTACAAACTTTTACATCCTTGTATACATTTGTACACCCTTGTACACACTTGTACAACCTTGTACAAACCTGTACACCCTTGTACACACTTGTACAAGCTTGTACACGATTGTACACCCTTGTACACACTTGTGCACCCTTGTACACACTTGTACACCCTTGTACACACATGTACAACCTTTTACAAACTTGTACAGACTTGTACAAACTTGTACATTCTTGTACATACTTGTACACCCTTGTAAACACTTGTACAAAATTGTACAAACCTGTACACCCTTGTACACACTTGTACAAGCTTGTACACACTTGTACAAGCTTGTACACAATTGTACACCCTTGTACAAACTTGTGCACCCTTGTACACTTTTGTACACCCTTGTATACATTTGTACAAACTTGTACAAACTTGTACACACTTGTACAAACTTGTACACACTTGTACAAACTTGTACACCCTTGTACACACTTGTACAACCTTGTACACACTTGTACAACCTTGTACAAACCTGTACACCCTTGTACACACTTGTACAAGCTTGTACACGATTGTACACTCTTGTACACACTTGTGCAACCTTGTACACACTTGTACAACCTTGTACACACTTGTACAACCTTGTACACACTTGTTAAAGCTTGTACACACTTGTACAACCTTGTACACACTTGTACACCCTTGTACACACTTGTACAACCTTTTACAAACTTGTACACACTTGTACAAAATTGTACATTCTTGTACATACTTGTACACCCTTGTACACACTTGTACAACCTTGTACAAACCTGTACACCCTTGTACACACTTGTACAAGCTTGTACACACTTGTACAAGCTTGTACACACTTGTACACCCTTGTACAAACTTGTGCACCCTTGTACACTTTTGTACACCCTTGTACACATTTGTACAACCTTGTACAAACTTGTACACACTTGTACAAACTTGTACACACTTGTACAAACTTGTGTACACTTGTACAACCTTGTACACACTTGTACAACCTTGTACACACTTGTACAACCTTGTACACACTTGTACAACCTTGTACACACTTGTACAACCTCGTACACACTTGTACAACCTTGTACACACTTGTACAACCTTGTACACAATTGTAAAACCTTGTACACACTTTTACAACCTTGTACATACTTGTACACCCTTGTACACACTTGTACAAAATTTTACATTCTTGTACATACTTGTACACCCTTGTACACACTTGTACAACCTTGTACAAACCTGTACACCCTTGTACACACTTGTACAAGCTTGTACACACTTGTACAAGCTTGTACACACTTGTACAAGCTTGTACACACTTGTACACCCTTGTACAAACTTGTGCACCCTTGAACACTTTTGTACACCCTTGTACACATTTGTACAACTTTGTACAAACTTAAACACACTTGTACAAACATGTACACACTTGAACAACCTTGTACACACTTGTACAAACCTTGTACACACTTGTACAAGCTTGTACACACTTGTACAACCTTGTACACACTTGTACAACCTTGTACACACTTGTACAAGCTTGTACACACTTGTACAACCTTGTACACACTTGTACAACCTTGTACAAACCTGTACACCCTTGTACACACTTGTACAAGCTTGTACACGATTGTACACCCTTGTACACACTTGTGAACCCTTGTACACACTTGTACACCCTTGTACACACTTGTACAACCTTTTACAAACTTGTACACACTTGTACAAACTTGTACATTCTTGTACATACTTGTACACCCTTGTAAACAATTGTACAACCTTGTACAAACCTGTACACCCTTGTACACACTTGTACAAGCTTGTACACACTTGTACAAGCTTGTACACACTTGTACACCCTTGTACAAACTTGTGTACCCTTGTACACTTTTGTACACCCTTGTATACATTTGTACAAACTTGTACAAACTTGTACACACTTGTACAAACTTGTACACACTTGTACAAGCTTGTACACCCTTGTACACACTTGTACACCCTTGTACACACTTGTACAACCTTGTACACACTTGTACAACCTTGTACACACTTGTACAACCTTGTACAAACCTGTACACCCTTGTACACACTTGTACAAGCTTGTACACGATTGTACACTCTTGTACACACTTGTGCAACCTTGTACACCTTTGTACAACCTTGTACACACTTGTACAACCTTGTACACACTTGTTCAAGCTTGTACACACTTGTACAACCTTGTACACACTTGTACACCCTTGTACACACTTGTACAACCTTTTACAAACTTGTACACACTTGTACAAAATTGTACATTCTTGTACATACTTGTACACCCTTGTACACACTTGTACACCCTTGTACAAACTTGTGCACCCTTGTACACTTTTGTACACCCTTGTACACATTTGTACAAACTTGTACAAACTTGTACACACTTGTACAAACTTGTACACACTTGTACAAACTTGTGTACACTTGTACAACCTTGTACACACTTGTACAACCTTGTACACACTTGTACAACCTTGTACACACTTGTACAACCTTGTACACACTTGTACAACCTTGTATACACTTGTACAACCTTGTACACAATTGTAAAACCTTGTACACACGTGTACAACCTTGTACAAACTTGTACACACTTGTACAAACTTGTACACCCTTGTACACACTTGTACAACCTTGTACACACTTGTACAAATTTGTACAACCTTGTACAAACTTGTACACACTTGTACAACCTTGTACAAACTTGTACACACTTGTACACACTTTTACATCCTTGTACACATTTGTACACCCTTGTACACACTTGTACAACCTTTTACAAACTTGTACACACTTGTACAAACTTGTACATTCTTGTACATACTTGTACAACCTTGTACACACTTGTACAACCTTGTACAAACCTGTAAACCCTTGTACAAGCTTGTACACACTTGTACAAGCTTGTACACACCTATACACCCTTGTACAAACTTGTGCACCCTTGTACACTTTTGTACACCCTTGTACACACTTGTTCAACCTTGTACAAACCTGTAAACCCTTGTACAAGCTTGTACACACTTGTACAAGCTTGTACACACTTGTACACCCTTGTACAAACTTGTGCACCCTTGTACACTTTTGTACACCCTTGTACACATTTGTACAACCTTGTACAAACTTGTACACACTTGTACAAACTTGTACACACTTGTACAACCTTGTACACACTTGTACAACCTTGTACACACTTGTACAACCTTGTACACACTTGTACAACCTTGTACACACTTGTACAAGCTTGTACACACTTGTACAACCTTGTACACACTTGTACAACCTTGTACACACTTGTACAACCTTGTACACACTTGTCCAACCTTTTACACAATTGTAAAACCTTGTACACACTTGTACATTCTTGTACAAACTTGTACTTACTTGTACAACCTTGTACAAACTTGTACACACTTGTACAAACTTTTACAGCCTTGTACACATTTGTACACCCTTGTACACACTTGTACAACCTTGTACAAACCTGTACACCCTTGTACACACTTGTACAAGCTTGTACACGATTGTACACCCTTGTACACACTTGTGCACCATTGTACACACTTGTACACCCTTGTACACACTTGTACAACCTTTTACAAACTTGTACACACTTGTACAAACTTGTACATTCTTTTGTACACCCTTGTAAACACTTGTACAACCTTGTACAAACCTGTACACCCTTGTACACACTTGTACAAGCTTGTACACACTTGTACAAGCTTGTACACACTTGTACACCCTTGTACAAACTTGTGCACCCTTGTACACTTTTGTACACCCTTGTATTAATTTGTACAACCTTGTACAAACTTGTACACACTTGTACAAACTTGTACACACTTGTACAAACTTGTACACCCTTGTACACACTTGTACAACCTTGTACACACTTGTACAACCTTGTACACAATTGTACAACCTTGTACAACCATGTACACACTTGTACAACCTTGTACACACTTGTACAACCTTGTACACACTTGTACACCTTTGTACACACTTATACAACCTTGTACACACTTGTACAACCTTGTACACACTTGTACAACCTTGTACACACTTGTACAACCTTGTACACACTTGTACAACCTTGTACACACTTGTACAACCTTGTAAAAACTTGTACAAGCTTGTACACGATTGTACACCCTTGTACACACTTGTGCACCCTTGTACACACTTGTACAACCTTGTACACACTTGTACAACCTTGTACACACTTGTACAACCTTGTACACACTTGTACAACCTTGTACACACTTGTACAACCTTGTACACACTTGTACAACCTTGTACACACTTGTACAACCTTGTACACACTTGTACAACCTTGTACACACTTGTACAACCTTGTACACACTTGTACAAGCTTGTACACACTTGTACAACCTTGTACACACTTGTACAACCTTTTACACAATTGTAAAACCTTGTACACACTTGTACATTCTTGTACAAACTTGTACTTACTTGTACAACCTTGTACAAACTTGTACACACTTGTACAAACTTTTACATCCTTGTACACATTTGTACACCCTTGTACACACTTGTACACTCTTGTACACACTTGTACAACCTTTTACAAACTTGTACACACTTGTACAAACTTGTACATTCTTGTACAAACTTGTACATTCTTGTACATACTTGTACACCCTTGTAAACACTTGTACAACCTTGTACACTTTTGTACACCCTTGTATACATTTGTACAACCTTGTACAAACTTGTACACACTTGTACAAACTTGTACACACTTATACAAACTTGTACACCCTTGTAAACACTTGTACAACCTTGTACACACTTGTACAACCTTGTACACACTTGTACAACCTTGTACAAACCTGTACACCTTTGTACACACTTGTACAAGCTTGTACACGATTGTACACCCTTGTACACACTTGTGCACCCTTGTACACACTTGTACACCCTTGTACACACTTGTACAACATTTTACAAACTTGTACACACTTGTACAAACTTGTACATTCTTGTACATACTTGTACACCCTTGTAAACACTTGTACAACCTTGTACAAACCTGTACACCCTTGTACACACTTGTACAAGCTTGTACACACTTGTACAAGCTTGTACACACTTGTACACCCTTGTACAAACTTGTACAAGCTTGTACACGATTGTACACTCTTGTACACACTTGTGCAACCTTGTACACACTTGTACAACCTTGTACAAACCTGTACACCCTTGTACACACTTGTACAAGCTTGTACACACTTGTACAAGCTTGTACACACTTGTACACCCTTGTACAAACTTGTGCACCCTTGTACACTTTTGTACACCCTTGTATACATTTGTACAAACTTGTACAAACTTGTACACACTTGTACAAACTTGTACACACTTGTACAAACTTGTACACCCTTGTACACACTTGTACAACCTTGTACACACTTGTACAACCTTGTACAAACCTGTACACCCTTGTACACACTTGTACAAGCTTGTACACGATTGTACACTCTTGTACACACTTGTGCAACCTTGTACACACTTGTACAACCTTGTACACACTTGTACAACCTTGTACACACTTGTTAAAGCTTGTACACACTTGTACAACCTTGTACACACTTGTACACCCTTGTACACACTTGTACAACCTTTTACAAACTTGTACACACTTGTACAAAATTGTACATTCTTGTACATACTTGTACACCCTTGTACACACTTGTACAACCTTGTACAAACCTGTACACCCTTGTACACACTTGTACAAGCTTGTACACACTTGTACAAGCTTGTACACACTTGTACACCCTTGTACAAACTTGTGCACCCTTGTACACTTTTGTACACCCTTGTACACATTTGTACAACCTTGTACAAACTTGTACACACTTGTACAAACTTGTACACACTTGTACAAACTTGTGTACACTTGTACAACCTTGTACACACTTGTACAACCTTGTACACACTTGTACAACCTTGTACACACTTGTACAACCTTGTACACACTTGTACAACCTCGTACACACTTGTACAACCTTGTACACACTTGTACAACCTTGTACACAATTGTAAAACCTTGTACACACTTTTACAACCTTGTACATACTTGTACACCCTTGTACACACTTGTACAAAATTTTACATTCTTGTACATACTTGTACACCCTTGTACACACTTGTACAACCTTGTACAAACCTGTACACCCTTGTACACACTTGTACAAGCTTGTACACACTTGTACAAGCTTGTACACACTTGTACAAGCTTGTACACACTTGTACACCCTTGTACAAACTTGTGCACCCTTGAACACTTTTGTACACCCTTGTACACATTTGTACAACTTTGTACAAACTTAAACACACTTGTACAAACATGTACACACTTGAACAACCTTGTACACACTTGTACAAACCTTGTACACACTTGTACAAGCTTGTACACACTTGTACAACCTTGTACACACTTGTACAACCTTGTACACACTTGTACAAGCTTGTACACACTTGTACAACCTTGTACACACTTGTACAACCTTGTACAAACCTGTACACCCTTGTACACACTTGTACAAGCTTGTACACGATTGTACACCCTTGTACACACTTGTGAACCCTTGTACACACTTGTACACCCTTGTACACACTTGTACAACCTTTTACAAACTTGTACACACTTGTACAAACTTGTACATTCTTGTACATACTTGTACACCCTTGTAAACAATTGTACAACCTTGTACAAACCTGTACACCCTTGTACACACTTGTACAAGCTTGTACACACTTGTACAAGCTTGTACACACTTGTACACCCTTGTACAAACTTGTGTACCCTTGTACACTTTTGTACACCCTTGTATACATTTGTACAAACTTGTACAAACTTGTACACACTTGTACAAACTTGTACACACTTGTACAAGCTTGTACACCCTTGTACACACTTGTACACCCTTGTACACACTTGTACAACCTTGTACACACTTGTACAACCTTGTACACACTTGTACAACCTTGTACAAACCTGTACACCCTTGTACACACTTGTACAAGCTTGTACACGATTGTACACTCTTGTACACACTTGTGCAACCTTGTACACACTTGTACAACCTTGTACACAATTGTACAACCTTGTACAACCATGTACACACTTGTACAACCTTGTACAAACTTGTACAAGCTTGTACACGATTGTACACTCTTGTACACACTTGTGCAACCTTGTACACACTTGTACAACCTTGTACAAACCTGTACACCCTTGTACACACTTGTACAAGCTTGTACACACTTGTACAAGCTTGTACACACTTGTACACCCTTGTACAAACTTGTGCACCCTTGTACACTTTTGTACACCCTTGTATACATTTGTACAAACTTGTACAAACTTGTACACACTTGTACAAACTTGTACACACTTGTACAAACTTGTACACCCTTGTACACACTTGTACAACCTTGTACACACTTGTACAACCTTGTACAAACCTGTACACCCTTGTACACACTTGTACAAGCTTGTACACGATTGTACACTCTTGTACACACTTGTGCAACCTTGTACACACTTGTACAACCTTGTACACACTTGTACAACCTTGTACACACTTGTTAAAGCTTGTACACACTTGTACAACCTTGTACACACTTGTACACCCTTGTACACACTTGTACAACCTTTTACAAACTTGTACACACTTGTACAAAATTGTACATTCTTGTACATACTTGTACACCCTTGTACACACTTGTACAACCTTGTACAAACCTGTACACCCTTGTACACACTTGTACAAGCTTGTACACACTTGTACAAGCTTGTACACACTTGTACACCCTTGTACAAACTTGTGCACCCTTGTACACTTTTGTACACCCTTGTACACATTTGTACAACCTTGTACAAACTTGTACACACTTGTACAAACTTGTACACACTTGTACAAACTTGTGTACACTTGTACAACCTTGTACACACTTGTACAACCTTGTACACACTTGTACAACCTTGTACACACTTGTACAACCTTGTACACACTTGTACAACCTCGTACACACTTGTACAACCTTGTACACACTTGTACAACCTTGTACACAATTGTAAAACCTTGTACACACTTTTACAACCTTGTACATACTTGTACACCCTTGTACACACTTGTACAAAATTTTACATTCTTGTACATACTTGTACACCCTTGTACACACTTGTACAACCTTGTACAAACCTGTACACCCTTGTACACACTTGTACAAGCTTGTACACACTTGTACAAGCTTGTACACACTTGTACAAGCTTGTACACACTTGTACACCCTTGTACAAACTTGTGCACCCTTGAACACTTTTGTACACCCTTGTACACATTTGTACAACTTTGTACAAACTTAAACACACTTGTACAAACTTGTACACACTTGTACAAACTTGTACACCCTTGTACACACTTGTACAACCTTGTACACACTTGTACAACCTTGTACACAATTGTACAACCTTGTACAACCATGTACACACTTGTACAACCTTGTACACACTTGTACAACCTTGTACACACTTGTACACCTTTGTACACACTTATACAACCTTGTACACACTTGTACAACCTTGTACACACTTGTACAACCTTGTACACACTTGTACAACCTTGTACACACTTGTACAACCTTGTACACACTTGTACAACCTTGTAAAAACTTGTACAAGCTTGTACACGATTGTACACCCTTGTACACACTTGTGCACCCTTGTACACACTTGTACAACCTTGTACACACTTGTACAACCTTGTACACACTTGTACAACCTTGTACACACTTGTACAACCTTGTACACACTTGTACAACCTTGTACACACTTGTACAACCTTGTACACACTTGTACAACCTTGTACACACTTGTACAACCTTGTACACACTTGTACAACCTTGTACACACTTGTACAAGCTTGTACACACTTGTACAACCTTGTACACACTTGTACAACCTTTTACACAATTGTAAAACCTTGTACACACTTGTACATTCTTGTACAAACTTGTACTTACTTGTACAACCTTGTACAAACTTGTACACACTTGTACAAACTTTTACATCCTTGTACACATTTGTACACCCTTGTACACACTTGTACACTCTTGTACACACTTGTACAACCTTTTACAAACTTGTACACACTTGTACAAACTTGTACATTCTTGTACAAACTTGTACATTCTTGTACATACTTGTACACCCTTGTAAACACTTGTACAACCTTGTACACTTTTGTACACCCTTGTATACATTTGTACAACCTTGTACAAACTTGTACACACTTGTACAAACTTGTACACACTTATACAAACTTGTACACCCTTGTAAACACTTGTACAACCTTGTACACACTTGTACAACCTTGTACACACTTGTACAACCTTGTACAAACCTGTACACCTTTGTACACACTTGTACAAGCTTGTACACGATTGTACACCCTTGTACACACTTGTGCACCCTTGTACACACTTGTACACCCTTGTACACACTTGTACAACATTTTACAAACTTGTACACACTTGTACAAACTTGTACATTCTTGTACATACTTGTACACCCTTGTAAACACTTGTACAACCTTGTACAAACCTGTACACCCTTGTACACACTTGTACAAGCTTGTACACACTTGTACAAGCTTGTACACACTTGTACACCCTTGTACAAACTTGTACAAGCTTGTACACGATTGTACACTCTTGTACACACTTGTGCAACCTTGTACACACTTGTACAACCTTGTACAAACCTGTACACCCTTGTACACACTTGTACAAGCTTGTACACACTTGTACAAGCTTGTACACACTTGTACACCCTTGTACAAACTTGTGCACCCTTGTACACTTTTGTACACCCTTGTATACATTTGTACAAACTTGTACAAACTTGTACACACTTGTACAAACTTGTACACACTTGTACAAACTTGTACACCCTTGTACACACTTGTACAACCTTGTACACACTTGTACAACCTTGTACAAACCTGTACACCCTTGTACACACTTGTACAAGCTTGTACACGATTGTACACTCTTGTACACACTTGTGCAACCTTGTACACACTTGTACAACCTTGTACACACTTGTACAACCTTGTACACACTTGTTAAAGCTTGTACACACTTGTACAACCTTGTACACACTTGTACACCCTTGTACACACTTGTACAACCTTTTACAAACTTGTACACACTTGTACAAAATTGTACATTCTTGTACATACTTGTACACCCTTGTACACACTTGTACAACCTTGTACAAACCTGTACACCCTTGTACACACTTGTACAAGCTTGTACACACTTGTACAAGCTTGTACACACTTGTACACCCTTGTACAAACTTGTGCACCCTTGTACACTTTTGTACACCCTTGTACACATTTGTACAACCTTGTACAAACTTGTACACACTTGTACAAACTTGTACACACTTGTACAAACTTGTGTACACTTGTACAACCTTGTACACACTTGTACAACCTTGTACACACTTGTACAACCTTGTACACACTTGTACAACCTTGTACACACTTGTACAACCTCGTACACACTTGTACAACCTTGTACACACTTGTACAACCTTGTACACAATTGTAAAACCTTGTACACACTTTTACAACCTTGTACATACTTGTACACCCTTGTACACACTTGTACAAAATTTTACATTCTTGTACATACTTGTACACCCTTGTACACACTTGTACAACCTTGTACAAACCTGTACACCCTTGTACACACTTGTACAAGCTTGTACACACTTGTACAAGCTTGTACACACTTGTACAAGCTTGTACACACTTGTACACCCTTGTACAAACTTGTGCACCCTTGAACACTTTTGTACACCCTTGTACACATTTGTACAACTTTGTACAAACTTAAACACACTTGTACAAACATGTACACACTTGAACAACCTTGTACACACTTGTACAAACCTTGTACACACTTGTACAAGCTTGTACACACTTGTACAACCTTGTACACACTTGTACAACCTTGTACACACTTGTACAAGCTTGTACACACTTGTACAACCTTGTACACACTTGTACAACCTTGTACAAACCTGTACACCCTTGTACACACTTGTACAAGCTTGTACACGATTGTACACCCTTGTACACACTTGTGAACCCTTGTACACACTTGTACACCCTTGTACACACTTGTACAACCTTTTACAAACTTGTACACACTTGTACAAACTTGTACATTCTTGTACATACTTGTACACCCTTGTAAACAATTGTACAACCTTGTACAAACCTGTACACCCTTGTACACACTTGTACAAGCTTGTACACACTTGTACAAGCTTGTACACACTTGTACACCCTTGTACAAACTTGTGTACCCTTGTACACTTTTGTACACCCTTGTATACATTTGTACAAACTTGTACAAACTTGTACACACTTGTACAAACTTGTACACACTTGTACAAGCTTGTACACCCTTGTACACACTTGTACACCCTTGTACACACTTGTACAACCTTGTACACACTTGTACAACCTTGTACACACTTGTACAACCTTGTACAAACCTGTACACCCTTGTACACACTTGTACAAGCTTGTACACGATTGTACACTCTTGTACACACTTGTGCAACCTTGTACACCTTTGTACAACCTTGTACACACTTGTACAACCTTGTACACACTTGTTCAAGCTTGTACACACTTGTACAACCTTGTACACACTTGTACACCCTTGTACACACTTGTACAACCTTTTACAAACTTGTACACACTTGTACAAAATTGTACATTCTTGTACATACTTGTACACCCTTGTACACACTTGTACACCCTTGTACAAACTTGTGCACCCTTGTACACTTTTGTACACCCTTGTACACATTTGTACAAACTTGTACAAACTTGTACACACTTGTACAAACTTGTACACACTTGTACAAACTTGTGTACACTTGTACAACCTTGTACACACTTGTACAACCTTGTACACACTTGTACAACCTTGTACACACTTGTACAACCTTGTACACACTTGTACAACCTTGTATACACTTGTACAACCTTGTACACAATTGTAAAACCTTGTACACACGTGTACAACCTTGTACAAACTTGTACACACTTGTACAAACTTGTACACCCTTGTACACACTTGTACAACCTTGTACACACTTGTACAAATTTGTACAACCTTGTACAAACTTGTACACACTTGTACAACCTTGTACAAACTTGTACACACTTGTACACACTTTTACATCCTTGTACACATTTGTACACCCTTGTACACACTTGTACAACCTTTTACAAACTTGTACACACTTGTACAAACTTGTACATTCTTGTACATACTTGTACAACCTTGTACACACTTGTACAACCTTGTACAAACCTGTAAACCCTTGTACAAGCTTGTACACACTTGTACAAGCTTGTACACACCTATACACCCTTGTACAAACTTGTGCACCCTTGTACACTTTTGTACACCCTTGTACACACTTGTTCAACCTTGTACAAACCTGTAAACCCTTGTACAAGCTTGTACACACTTGTACAAGCTTGTACACACTTGTACACCCTTGTACAAACTTGTGCACCCTTGTACACTTTTGTACACCCTTGTACACATTTGTACAACCTTGTACAAACTTGTACACACTTGTACAAACTTGTACACACTTGTACAACCTTGTACACACTTGTACAACCTTGTACACACTTGTACAACCTTGTACACACTTGTACAACCTTGTACACACTTGTACAAGCTTGTACACACTTGTACAACCTTGTACACACTTGTACAACCTTGTACACACTTGTACAACCTTGTACACACTTGTCCAACCTTTTACACAATTGTAAAACCTTGTACACACTTGTACATTCTTGTACAAACTTGTACTTACTTGTACAACCTTGTACAAACTTGTACACACTTGTACAAACTTTTACAGCCTTGTACACATTTGTACACCCTTGTACACACTTGTACAACCTTGTACAAACCTGTACACCCTTGTACACACTTGTACAAGCTTGTACACGATTGTACACCCTTGTACACACTTGTGCACCATTGTACACACTTGTACACCCTTGTACACACTTGTACAACCTTTTACAAACTTGTACACACTTGTACAAACTTGTACATTCTTTTGTACACCCTTGTAAACACTTGTACAACCTTGTACAAACCTGTACACCCTTGTACACACTTGTACAAGCTTGTACACACTTGTACAAGCTTGTACACACTTGTACACCCTTGTACAAACTTGTGCACCCTTGTACACTTTTGTACACCCTTGTATTAATTTGTACAACCTTGTACAAACTTGTACACACTTGTACAAACTTGTACACACTTGTACAAACTTGTACACCCTTGTACACACTTGTACAACCTTGTACACACTTGTACAACCTTGTACACAATTGTACAACCTTGTACAACCATGTACACACTTGTACAACCTTGTACACACTTGTACAACCTTGTACACACTTGTACACCTTTGTACACACTTATACAACCTTGTACACACTTGTACAACCTTGTACACACTTGTACAACCTTGTACACACTTGTACAACCTTGTACACACTTGTACAACCTTGTACACACTTGTACAACCTTGTAAAAACTTGTACAAGTTTGTACACGATTGTACACCCTTGTACACACTTGTGCACCCTTGTACACACTTGTACAACCTTGTACACACTTGTACAACCTTGTACACACTTGTACAACCTTGTACACACTTGTACAACCTTGTACACACTTGTACAACCTTGTACACACTTGTACAACCTTGTACACACTTGTACAACCTTGTACACACTTGTACAACCTTGTACACACTTGTACAACCTTGTACACACTTGTACAAGCTTGTACACACTTGTACAACCTTGTACACACTTGTACAACCTTTTACACAATTGTAAAACCTTGTACACACTTGTACATTCTTGTACAAACTTGTACTTACTTGTACAACCTTGTACAAACTTGTACACACTTGTACAAACTTTTACATCCTTGTACACATTTGTACACCCTTGTACACACTTGTACACTCTTGTACACACTTGTACAACCTTTTACAAACTTGTACACACTTGTACAAACTTGTACATTCTTGTACAAACTTGTACATTCTTGTACATACTTGTACACCCTTGTAAACACTTGTACCACCTTGTACACTTTTGTACACCCTTGTATACATTTGTACAACCTTGTACAAACTTGTACACACTTGTACAAACTTGTACACACTTATACAAACTTGTACACCCTTGTAAACACTTGTACAACCTTGTACACACTTGTACAACCTTGTACAACCTTGTACACACTTGTACAACCTTGTACACACTTGTACAACCTTGTACAAACCTGTACACCTTTGTACACACTTGTACAAGCTTGTACACGATTGTACACCCTTGTACACACTTGTGCACCCTTGTACACACTTGTACACCCTTGTACACACTTGTACAACATTTTACAAACTTGTACACACTTGTACAAACTTGTACATTCTTGTACATACTTGTACACCCTTGTAAACACTTGTACAACCTTGTACAAACCTGTACACCCTTGTACACACTTGTACAAGCTTGTACACACTTGTACAAGCTTGTACACACTTGTACACCCTTGTACAAACTTGTGCACCGTTGTACACTTTTGTACACCCTTGTATACATTTGTACAACCTTGTACAAACTTGTACACACTTGTACAAACTTGTACACACTTGTACAAACTTGTACACACTTGTACAAACTTGTACACCCTTGTACACACTTGTACAACCTTGTACACACTTGTTCAACCTTGTACACACTTGTACAACCTTGTACACAATTGTACAACCTTGTACAACCTAGTACACACTTGTACAACCTTGTACACACTTGTACAACCTTGTACACACTTGTACACCCTTGTAAACACTTGTACAACCTTGTACAAACCTGTACACCCTTGTACACACTTGTACAAGCTTGTACACACTTGTACAAGCTTGTACACACTTGTACAAGCTTGTACACACTTGTACACCCTTGTACAAACTTGTGCACCCTTGTACACTTTTGTACACCCTTGTACAAACTTGTACACACTTGTACAAACTTGTACACACTTGTACAAACTTGTACACCCTTGTACACACTTGTACAACCTTGTACACACTTGTACAACCTTGTACACACTTGTACAACCTTGTACACACTTGTACAACCTTGTACACACTTGTACACCTTTGTACACACTTGTACAACCTTGTACACACTTGTACAACCTTGTACACACTTGTACAACCTTGTACACACTTTTTCAACCTTGTACACACTTATACAACCTTGTACACACTTGTACAACCTTGTACACACTTGTACAACCTTGTACACACTTGTACAACCTTGTACACACTTGTACAACCTTGTACACACTTGTACAACCTTGTAAAAACATGTACAACCTTGTACACACTTGTACACCCTTGTACACACTTGTACAAGCTTGTACACACTTGTACAAACTTGTACACACTTGTACAAACTTGTACACACTTGTACAAACTTGTACACCCTTGTACACACTTGTACACCCTTGTACACACTTGTACAACCTTGTACACACTTGTACAACCTTGTACACAATTGTACAACCTTGTACAACCTTGTACACACTTGTACAACCTTGTACACACTTGTACAACCTTGTACACACTTGTACAACTTTGTACACACTTGTACAACCTTGTACACACTTGTACAACCTTGTACACACTTGTACAACCTTGTACACACTTGTAAAACCTTTTACAAACTTGTACACACTTGTACAAACTTGTACATTTTTGTACAAATGTATACAAGGGTGTACAAAAGTGTACAAGGGTGCACAAGTTTGTACAAGGGTGTACAAGTGTGTACAAGCTTGTACAAGTGTGTACAAGCTTGTACAAGTGTGTACAAGCTTGTACAAGTGTGTACAAGGGTGTACAGGTTTGTACAAGGTTGTACAAGTGTTTACAAGGGTGTACAAGTATGTACAAGATTGTACAAGTTTGTACAAGTGTGTACAAGTTTGTAAAAGGTTGTACAAGTGTGTACAAGGGTGAACAAGTGTGTACAAGGGTGCACAAGTGTGTACAAGGGTGTACAATCGTGTACAAGCTTGTACAAGTGTGTACAAGGGTGTACAGGTTTGTACAAGGTTGTACGAGTGTGTACAAGGTTGTACAAGTGTGTACAAGCTTGTACAAGTGTGTACAAGGTTGTACAAGTGTGTACAAGGTTGTACAAGTGTGTACAAGCTTGTACAAGTGTGTACAAGGTTTGTACAAGTGTGTACAAGGTTGTTCAAGTGTGTACATGTTTGTACAAGTGTGTTTAAGTTTGTACAAGGTTGTACAAATGTGTACAAGGGTGTACAAAAGTGTTCAAGGGTGCACAAGTTTGTACAAGGGTGTACAAGTGTGTACAAGCTTGTACAAGTGTGTACAAGGGTGTACAGGTTTGTACAAGGTTGTACAAGTGTGTACAAGGGTGTACAAGTATGTACAAGAATGTAAAATTTTGTACAAGTGTGTACAAGGGTGTACAAGTGTGTACAAGGTTGTAAAAGTGTGTACAAGGTTTTACAATTGTGTACAAGGTTGTACAAGTGTGTACAAGGTTGTACAAGTGTGTACGAGGTTGTACAAGTGTGTACAAGGTTGTACAAGTGTGTACAAGGTTGTACAAGTGTGTACAAGGTTGTACAAGTGTACACAAGTTTGTACAAGTGTGTACAAGTTTGTACAAGTGTGTACAAGTTTGTACAAGGTTGTACAAATGTGTACAAGGGTGTACAAAAGTGTACAAGGGTGCACAAGTTTGTACAAGGTTGTACAAGTGTGTACAAGGGTGTACAAGTATGTACAAGAATGTACAATTTTGTACAAGTGTGTACAAGTTTGTAAAAGGTTGTACAAGTGTGTACAAGGGTGTACAAGTGTGTACAAGGTTGTACAAGTGTGTACAAGCTTGAACAAGTGTGTACAAGGTTGTACAAGTGTGTACAAGGTTGTACAAGTGTGTACAAGGTTGCACAAGTGTGTACAAGAGTGTACAATCGTGTACAAGCTTGTACAAGTGTGTACAAGGGTGTACAGGTTTGTACAAGGTTGTACAAGTGTGTACAAGGTTGTACAAGTGTGTACAAGGTTGTACAAGTGTGTACAAAGGTGTACAAGTTTGTACAAGTGTGTACAAGTTTGTACAAGTGTGTACAAGTTTGTACAAGTTTGTACAAATGTATACAAGGGTGTACAAAAGTGTACAAGGGTGCACAAGTTTGTACAAGGGTGTACAAGTGTGTACAAGCTTGTACAAGTGTGTACAAGCTTGTACAAGTGTGTACAAGGGTGTACAGGTTTGTACAATTTTGTACAAGTGTTTACAAGGGTGTACAAGTATGTACAAGAATGTACAAGTTTGTACAAGTGTGTACAAGTTTGTAAAAGGTTGTACATGTGTGTACAAGGGTGTACAAGTGTGTACAAGGGTGCACAAGTGTGTACAAGGGTGTACAATCGTGTACAAGCTTGTACAAGTGTGTACAAGGGTGTACAGGTTTGTACAAGGTTGTACAAGTGTGTACAAGGGTGTACAAATGTATACAAGGATGTAAAAGTTTGTACAAGTGTGTACAAGTTTGTACAAGGTTGTACAAGTAAGTACAAGTTTGTACAAGAATGTACAAGTGTGTACAAGGTTTTACAATTGTGTAAAAGGTTGTACAAGTGTGTACAAGGTTGTACAAGTGTGTACAAGCTTTTACAAGTGTGTACAAGGTTGTACAAGTGTGTACAAGGTTGTACAAGTGTGTACAAGGTTGTTCAAGTGTGTACATGTTTGTACAAGTGTGTTTAAGTTTGTACAAGGTTGTACAAATGTGTACAAGGGTGTACAAAAGTGTTCAAGGGTGCACAAGTTTGTACAAGGGTGTACAAGTGTGTACAAGCTTGTACAAGTGTGTACAAGCTTGTACAAGTGTGTACAAGCTTGTACAAGTGTGTACAAGCTTGTACAAGTGTGTACAAGGGTGTACAGGTTTGTACAAGGTTGTACAAGTGTGTACAAGGGTGTACAAGTTTGTACAAGAATGTAAAATTTTGTACAAGTGTGTACAAGGGTGTACAAGTGTGTACAAGGTTGTACAAGTGTGTACAAGGTTTTACAATTGTGTACAAGGTTGTACAAGTGTGTACAAGGTTGTACAAGTGTGTACGAGGTTGTACAAGTGTGTACAAGGGTGTACAGGTTTGTACAAGGTTGTACAAGTGTGTACAAGGGTGTACAAGTATGTACAAGAATGTACAATTTTGTACAAGTGTGTACAAGTTTGTAAAAGGTTGTACAAGTGTGTACAAGGGTGTACAAGTGTGTACAAGGTTGTACAAGTGTGTACAAGCTTGAACAAGTGTGTACAAGGTTGTACAAGTGTGTACAAGGTTGTACAAGTGTGTACAAGGTTGTACAAGTGTACACAAGTTTGTACAAGTGTGTACAAGTTTGTACAAGTGTGAACAAGTTTGTACAAGGTTGTACAAATGTGTACAAGGGTGTACAAAAGTGTACAAGGGTGCACAAGTTTGTACAAGGGTGTACAAGTGTGTACAAGCTTGTACAAGTGTGTACAAGCTTGTACAAGTGTGTACAAGGGTGTACAGGTTTGTACAAGGTTGTACAAGTGTGTACAAGGGTGTACAAGTATGTACAAGAATGTACAATTTTGTACAAGTGTGTACAAGTTTGTAAAAGGTTGTACAAGTGTGTACAAGGGTGTACAAGTGTGTACAAGGTTGTACAAGTGTGTACAAGCTTGAACAAGTGTGTACAAGGTTGTACAAGTGTGTACAAGGTTGTACAAGTGTGTACAAGGTTGCACAAGTGTGTACAAGAGTGTTCAATCGTGTACAAGCTTGTACAAGTGTGTACAAGAGTGTACAGGTTTGTACAAGGTTGTACAAGTGTGTACAAGGTTGTACAAGTGTGTACAAGGGTGTACAAGTTTGTACAAGTGTGTACAAGTTTGTACAAGTGTGTACAAGTTTGTACAAGTTTGTACAAATGTATACAAGGGTGTACAAAAGTGTACAAGGGTGCACAAGTTTGTACAAGGGTGTACAAGTGTGTACAAGCTTGTACAAGTGTGTACAAGCTTGTACAAGTGTGTACAAGGGTGTACAGGTTTGTACAATTTTGTACAAGTGTTTACAAGGGTGTACAAGTATGTACAAGAATGTACAAGTTTGTACAAGTGTGTACAAGTTTGTAAAAGGTTGTACATGTGTGTACAAGGGTGTACAAGTGTGTACAAGGGTGCACAAGTGTGTACAAGGGTGTACAATCGTGTACAAGCTTGTACAAGTGTGTACAAGGGTGTACAGGTTTGTACAAGGTTGTACAAGTGTGTACAAGGGTGTACAAATGTATACAAGGATGAAAAAGTTTGTACAAGTGTGTACAAGTTTGTACAAGGTTGTACAAGTAATCACAAGTTTGTACAAGAATGTACAAGTGTGTACAAGGTTTTACAATTGTGTAAAAGGTTGTACAAGTGTGTACAAGGTTGTACAAGTGTGTACAAGCTTGTACAAGTGTGTACAAGGTTGTACAAGTGTGTACAAGGTTGTACAAGTGTGTACAAGCTTGTACAAGTGTGTACAAGGTTGTACAAGTGTGTACAAGGTTGTTCAAGTGTGTACATGTTTGTACAAGTGTGTTTAAGTTTGTACAAGGTTGTACAAATGTGTACAAGGGTGTACAAAAGTGTTCAAGGGTGCACAAGTTTGTACAAGGGTGTACAAGTGTGTACAAGCTTGTACAAGTGTGTACAAGGGTGTACAGGTTTGTACAAGGTTGTACAAGTGTGTACAAGGGTGTACAAGTATGTACAAGAATGTAAAATTTTGTACAAGTGTGTACAAGGGTGTACAAGTGTGTACAAGGTTGTACAAGTGTGTACAAGGTTTTACAATTGTGTACAAGGTTGTACAAGTGTGTACAAGGTTGTACAAGTGTGTACGAGGTTGTAAAGGTGTGTACAAGGTTGTACAAGTGTGTACAAGGTTGTACAAGTGTGTACAAGGTTGTACAAGTGTACACAAGTTTGTACAAGTGTGTACAAGTTTGTACAAGTGTGTACAAGTTTGTACAAGGTTTTACAAATGTGTACAAGGGTGTACAAAAGTGTACAAGGGTGCACAAGTTTGTACAAGGGTGTACAAGTGTGTACAAGCTTGTACAAGTGTGTACAAGCTTGTACAAGTGTGTACAAGCTTGTACAAGTGTGTACAAGGGTGTACAGGTTTGTACAAGGTTGTACAAGTGTGTACAAGGGTGTACAAGTATGTACAAGAATGTACAATTTTGTACAAGTGTGTACAAGTTTGTAAAAGGTTGTACAAGTGTGTACAAGGGTGTACAAGTGTGTACAAGGTTGTACAAGTGTGTACAAGCTTGAACAAGTGTGTACAAGGTTGTACAAGTGTGTACAAGGTTGTACAAGTGTGTACAAGGTTGCACAAGTGTGTACAAGAGTGTACAATCGTGTACAAGCTTGTACAAGGGTGTACAAGGGTGTACAGGTTTGTACAAGGTTGTACAAGTGTGTACAAGGTTGTACAAGTGTGTACAAGGGTGTACAAGTTTGTACAAGTGTGTACAAGTTTGTACAAGTGTGTACAAGTTTGTACAAGTTTGTACAAATGTATACAAGGGTGTACAAATGTGTACAAGGGTGCACAAGTTTGTACAAGGGTGTACAAGTGTGTACAAGCTTGTACAAGTGTGTACAAGCTTGTACAAGTGTGTACAAGGGTGTACAGGTTTGTACAATTTTGTACAAGTGTTTACAAGGGTGTACAAGTATGTACAAGAATGTACAAGTTTGTACAAGTGTGTACAAGTTTGTAAAAGGTTGTACATGTGTGTACAAGGGTGTACAAGTGTGTACAAGGGTGCACAAGTGTGTACAAGGGTGTACAATCGTGTACAAGCTTGTACAAGTGTGTACAAGGGTGTACAGGTTTGTACAAGGTTGTACAAGTGTGTACAAGGGTGTACAAATGTATACATGGATGTACAAGTTTGTACAAGTGTGTACAAGTTTGTACAAGGTTGTACAAGTAAGTACAAGTTTGTACAAGAATGTACAAGTGTGTACAAGGTTTTACAATTGTGTAAAAGGTTGTACAAGTGTGTACAAGGTTGTACAAGTGTGTACAAGCTTGTACAAGTGTGTACAAGGTTGTACAAGTGTGTACAAGGTTGTACAAGTGTGTACAAGGTTGTACAAGTGTATACAAGCTTGTACAAGTGTGTACAAGGTTGTACAAGTGTGTACAAGGTTGTTCAAGTGTGTACATGTTTGTACAAGTGTGTTTAAGTTTGTACAAGGTTGTACAAATGTGTACAAGGGTGTACAAAAGTGTTCAAGGGTGCACAAGTTTGTACAAGGGTGTACAAGTGTGTACAAGCTTGTACAAGTGTGTACATGCTTGTACAAGTGTGTACAAGCTTGTACAAGTGTGTACAAGGGTGTACAGGTTTGTACAAGGTTGTACAAGTGTGTACAAGGGTGTACAAGTATGTACAAGAATGTAAAATTTTGTACAAGTGTGTACAAGGGTGTACAAGTGTGTACAAGGTTGTACAAGTGTGAACAAGGTTTTACAATTGTGTACAAGGTTGTACAAGTGTGTACAAGGTTGTACAAGTGTGTACGAGGTTGTACAAGTGTGTACAAGGTTGTACAAGTGTGTACAAGGTTGTACAAGTGTGTACAAGTTTGTACAAGGTTGTACACGTGTGTACAAGGTTTTACAATTGTGTACAAGGTTGTACAAGTGTGTACAAGGTTGTACAAGTGTGTACAAGGTTGTACAAGTGTGTACAAGGTTGTACAAGTGTGTACAAGGTTGTACAAGTGTACACAAGTTTGTACAAGTGTGTACAAGTTTGTACAAGTGTGTACAAGTTTGTACAAGTTTGTACAAATGTGTACAAGGGTGTACAAAAGTGTACAAGGGTGCACAAGTTTGTACAAGGGTGTACAAGTGTGTACAAGGGTGTACAAGTATGTACAAGAATGTACAATTTTGTACAAGTGTGTACAAGTTTGTAAAAGGTTGTACAAGTGTGTACAAGGGTGTACAAGTGTGTACAAGGTTGTACAAGTGTGTACAAGCTTGAACAAGTGTGTACAAGGTTGTACAAGTGTGTACAAGGTTGTACAAGTGTGTACAAGGTTGCACAAGTGTGTACAAGGTTGCACAAGTGTGTACAAGAGTGTACAATCGTGTACAAGCTTGTACAAGTGTGTACAAGGGTGTACAGGTTTGTACAAGGTTGTACAAGTGTGTACAAGGTTGTACAAGTGTGTACAAGGTTGTACAAGTGTGTACAAGGGTGTACAAGTTTGTACAAGTGTGTACAAGTTTGTACAAGGGTGTACAAGTGTGTACAAGCTTGTACAAGTGTGTACAAGCTTGTACAAGTGTGTACAAGGGTGTACAGGTTTGTACACTTTTGTACAAGTGTTTACAAGGGTGTACAAGTATGTACAAGAATGTACAAGTTTGTACAAGTGTGTACAAGTTTGTAAAAGGTTGTACAAGTGTGTACAAGGGTGTACAAGTGTGTACAAGGGTGCACAAGTGTGTACAAGGGTGTACAATCGTGTACAAGCTTGTACAAGTGTGTACAAGGGTGTACAGGTTTGTACAAGGTTGTACAAGTGTGTACAAGGTTGTACACGTGTGTACAAGGTTTTACAATTGTGTACAAGGTTGTACAAGTGTGTACAAGGTTGTACAAGTGTGTACAAGGTTGTACAAGTGTGTACAAGGTTGTACAAGTGTGTACAAGGTTGTACAAGTGTACACAAGTTTGTACAAGTGTGTACAAGTTTGTACAAGTGTGTACAAGTTTGTACAAGTTTGTACAAATGTGTACAAGGGTGTACAAAAGTGTACAAGGGTGCACAAGTTTGTACAAGGGTGTACAAGTGTGTACAAGGGTGTACAAGTATGTACAAGAATGTACAATTTTGTACAAGTGTGTACAAGTTTGTAAAAGGTTGTACAAGTGTGTACAAGGGTGTACAAGTGTGTACAAGGTTGTACAAGTGTGTACAAGCTTGAACAAGTGTGTACAAGGTTGTACAAGTGTGTACAAGGTTGTACAAGTGTGTACAAGGTTGCACAAGTGTGTACAAGAGTGTACAATCGTGTACAAGCTTGTACAAGTGTGTACAAGGGTGTACAGGTTTGTACAAGGTTGTACAAGTGTGTACAAGGTTGTACAAGTGTGTACAAGGTTGTACAAGTGTGTACAAGGGTGTACAAGTTTGTACAAGTGTGTACAAGTTTGTACAAGTGTGTACAAGTTTGTACAAGTTTGTACAAATGTATACAAGGGTGTACAAAAGTGTACAAGGGTGCACAAGTTTGTACAAGGGTGTACAAGTGTGTACAAGCTTGTACAAGTGTGTACAAGCTTGTACAAGTGTGTACAAGGGTGTACAGGTTTGTACACCCTTGTACAAGTGTTTACAAGGGTGTACAAGTATGTACAAGAATGTACAAGTTTGTACAAGTGTGTACAAGTTTGTAAAAGGTTGTACAAGTGTGTACAAGGGTGTACAAGTGTGTACAAGGGTGCACAAGTGTGTACAAGGGTGTACAATCGTGTACAAGCTTGTACAAGTGTGTACAAGGGTGTACAGGTTTGTACAAGGTTGTACAAGTGTGTACAAGGTTGTACAAGTGTGTACAAGCTTGTACAAGTGTGTACAAGCTTGTACAAGTGTGTACAAGGTTGTACAAGTGTGTACAAGGTTGTACAAGTGTGTACAAGCTTGTACAAGTGTGTACAAGGTTTGTACATGTGTGTACAAGGTTGTTCAAGTGTGTACATGTTTGTACAAGTGTGTTTAAGTTTGTACAAGGTTGTACAAATGTGTACAAGGGTGTACAAAAGTGTTCAAGGGTGCACAAGTTTGTACAAGGGTGTACAAGTGTGTACAAGCTTGTACAAGTGTGTACAAGCTTGTACAAGTGTGTACAAGCTTGTACAAGTGTGTACAAGGGTGTACAGGTTTGTACAAGGTTGTACAAGTGTGTACAAGGGTGTACAAGTATAAACAAGAATGTAAAATTTTGTACAAGTGTGTACAAGGGTGTACAAGTGTGTACAAGGTTGTAAAAGTGTGTACAAGGTTTTACAATTGTGTACAAGGTTGTACAAGTGTGTACAAGGTTGTACAAGTGTGTACGAGGTTGTACAAGTGTGTACAAGGTTGTACAAGTGTGTACAAGGTTGTACAAGTGTGTACAAGGTTGTAAAAGTGTGTACAAGGTTTTACAATTGTGTACAAGGTTGTACAAGTGTGTACAAGGTTGTACAAGTGTGTACGAGGTTGTACAAGTGTGTACAAGGTTGTACAAGTGTGTACAAGGGTGTACAAGTATGTACAAGAATGTACAATTTTGTACAAGTGTGTACAAGTTTGTAAAAGGTTGTACAAGTGTGTACAAGGGTGTACAAGTGTGTACAAGGTTGTACAAGTGTGTACAAGCTTGAACAAGTGTGTACAAGGTTGTACAAGTGTGTACAAGGTTGTACAAGTGTGTACAAGGTTGCACAAGTGTGTACAAGAGTGTACAATCGTGTACAAGCTTGTACAAGTGTGTACAAGGGTGTACAGGTTTGTACAAGGTTGTACAAGTGTGTACAAGGTTGTACAAGTGTGTACAAGTGTGTACAAGTTTGTACAAGTGTGTACAAGTTTGTACAAGTTTGTACAAATGTATACAAGGGTGTACAAAAGTGTACAAGGGTGCACAAGTTTGTACAAGGTTTTACAATTGTGTACAAGGTTGTACAAGTGTGTACAAGTTTGTACAAGTGTGTACGAGGTTGTACAAGTGTGTACAAGGTTGTACAAGTGTGTACAAGGTTGTACAAGTGTGTACAAGTTTGTACAAGGTTGTACACGTGTGTACAAGGTTTTACAATTGTGTACAAGGTTGTACAAGTGTGTACAAGGTTGTACAAGTGTGTACAAGGTTGTACAAGTGTGTACAAGGTTGTACAAGTGTGTACAAGGTTGTACAAGTGTACACAAGTTTGTACAAGTGTGTACAAGTTTGTACAAGTGTGTACAAGTTTGTACAAGTTTGTACAAATGTGTACAAGGGTGTACAAAAGTGTACAAGGGTGCACAAGTTTGTACAAGGGTGTACAAGTGTGTACAAGGGTGTACAAGTATGTACAAGAATGTACAATTTTGTACAAGTGTGTACAAGTTTGTAAAAGGTTGTACAAGTGTGTACAAGGGTGTACAAGTGTGTACAAGGTTGTACAAGTGTGTACAAGCTTGAACAAGTGTGTACAAGGTTGTACAAGTGTGTACAAGGTTGTACAAGTGTGTACAAGGTTGCACAAGTGTGTACAAGAGTGTACAATCGTGTACAAGCTTGTACAAGTGTGTACAAGGGTGTACAGGTTTGTACAAGGTTGTACAAGTGTGTACAAGGTTGTACAAGTGTATACAAGGGTGTACAAAAGTGTACAAGGGTGCACAAGTTTGTACAAGGGTGTACAAGTGTGTACAAGCTTGTACAAGTGTGTACAAGCTTGTACAAGTGTGTACAAGGATGTACAGGTTTGTACACCCTTGTACAAGTGTTTACAAGGGTGTACAAGTATGTACAAGAATGTACAAGTTTGTACAAGTGTGTACAAGTTTGTAAAAGGTTGTACAAGTGTGTACAAGGGTGTGCAAGTGTGTACAAGGGTGCACAAGTGTGTACAAGGGTGTACAATCGTGTACAAGCTTGTACAAGTGTGTACAAGGGTGTACAGGTTTGTACAAGGTTGTACAAGTGTGTACAAGGTTGTACAAGTGTGTACAAGCTTGTACAAGTGTGTACAAGGTTGTACAAGTGTGTACAAGGTTGTACAAGTGTGTACAAGCTTGTACAAGTGTGTACAAGGTTTGTACATGTGTGTACAAGGTTGTTCAAGTGTGTACATGTTTGTACAAGTGTGTTTAAGTTTGTACAAGGTTGTACAAATGTGTACAAGGGTGTACAAAAGTGTTCAAGGGTGCACAAGTTTGTACAAGGGTGTACAAGTGTGTACAAGCTTGTACAAGTGTGTACAAGCTTGTACAAGTGTGTACAAGCTTGTACAAGTGTGTACAAGGGTGTACAGGTTTGTACAAGGTTGTACAAGTGTGTACAAGGGTGTACAAGTATAAACAAGAATGTAAAATTTTGTACAAGTGTGTACAAGGGTGTACAAGTGTGTACAAGGTTGTAAAAGTGTGTACAAGGTTTTACAATTGTGTACAAGGTTGTACAAGTGTGTACAAGGTTGTACAAGTGTGTACGAGGTTGTACAAGTGTGTACAAGGTTGTACAAGTGTGTACAAGGTTGTACAAGTGTGTACAAGGTTGTAAAAGTGTGTACAAGGTTTTACAATTGTGTACAAGGTTGTACAAGTGTGTAAAAGGTTGTACAAGTGTGTACGAGGTTGTACAAGTGTGTACAAGGTTGTACAAGTGTGTACAAGGGTGTACAAGTATGTACAAGAATGTACAATTTTGTACAAGTGTGTACAAGTTTGTAAAAGGTTGTACAAGTGTGTACAAGGGTGTACAAGTGTGTACAAGGTTGTACAAGTGTGTACAAGCTTGAACAAGTGTGTACAAGGTTGTACAAGTGTGTACAAGGTTGTACAAGTGTGTACAAGGTTGCACAAGTGTGTACAAGAGTGTACAATCGTGTACAAGCTTGTACAAGTGTGTACAAGGGTGTACAGGTTTGTACAAGGTTGTACAAGTGTGTACAAGGTTGTACAAGTGTGTACAAGTGTGTACAAGTTTGTACAAGTGTGTACAAGTTTGTACAAGTTTGTACAAATGTATACAAGGGTGTACAAAAGTGTACAAGGGTGCACAAGTTTGTACAAGATTGTACAAGTGTGTACAAGCTTGTACAAGTGTGTACAAGCTTGTACAAGTGTGTACAAGGGTGTACAGGTTTGTACAATTTTGTACAAGTGTTTACAAGGGTGTACAAGTATGTACAAGAATGTACAAGTTTGTACAAGTGTGTACAAGTTTGTAAAAGGTTGTACATGTGTGTACAAGGGTGTACAAGTGTGTACAAGGGTGCACAAGTGTGTACAAGGGTGTACAATCGTGTACAAGCTTGTACAAGTGTGTACAAGGGTGTACAGGTTTGTACAAGGTTGTACAAGTGTGTACAAGGGTGTACAAATGTATACAAGGATGTAAAAGTTTGTACAAGTGTGTACAAGTTTGTACAAGGTTGTACAAGTAAGTACAAGTTTGTACAAGAATGTACAAGTGTGTACAAGGTTTTACAATTGTGTAAAAGGTTGTACAAGTGTGTACAAGGTTGTACAAGTGTGTACAAGCTTGTACAAGTGTGTACAAGGTTGTACAAGTGTGTACAAGGTTGTACAAGTGTGTACAAGCTTGTACAAGTGTGTACAAGGTTGTACAAGTGTGTACAAGGTTGTTCAAGTGTGTACAAGGGTGTACAAAAGTGTTTAAGGGTGCACAAGTTTGTACAAGGGTGTACAAGTGTGTACAAGCTTGTACAAGTGTGTACAAGGGTGTACAGGTTTGTACAAGGTTGTACAAGTGTGTACAAGGGTGTACAAGTATGTACAAGAATGTAAAATTTTGTACAAGTGTGTACAAGGGTGTACAAGTGTGTACAAGGTTGTACAAGTGTGTACAAGGTTTTACAATTGTGTACAAGGTTGTACAAGTGTGTACAAGGTTGTACAAGTGTGTACGAGGTTGTACAAGTGTGTACAAGGTTGTACAAGTGTGTACAAGGTTGTACAAGTGTGTACAAGGTTGTACAAGTGTACACAAGTTTGTACAAGTGTGTACAAGTTTGTACAAGTGTGTACAAGTTTGTACAAGGTTGTACAAATGTGTACAAGGGTGTACAAAAGTGTACAAGAGTGCACAAGTTTGTACAAGGGTGTACAAGTGTGTACAAGCTTGTACAAGTGTGTACAAGGGTGTACAGGTTTGTACAAGGTTGTACAAGTGTGTACAAGGGTGTACAAGTATGTACAAGAATGTACAATTTTGTACAAGTGTGTACAAGTTTGTAAAAGGTTGTACAAGTGTGTACAAGGGTGTACAAGTGTGTACAAGGTTGTACAAGTGTGTACAAGCTTGAACAAGTGTGTACAAGGTTGTACAAGTGTGTACAAGGTTGTACAAGTGTGTACAAGGTTGCACAAGTGTGTACAAGAGTGTACAATCGTGTACAAGCTTGTACAAGTGTGTACAAGGGTGTACAGGTTTGTACAAGGTTGTACAAGTGTGTACAAGGTTGTACAAGTGTGTACAAGGGTGTACAAGTTTGTACAAGTGTGTACAAGTTTGTACAAGTGTGTACAAGTTTGTACAAGTGTGTACAAGTTTGTACAAGTGTGTACAAGTTTGTACAAGTGTGTACAAGTTTGTACAAGTTTGTACAAATGTATACGAGGGTGTACAAAAGTGTACAAGGGTGCACAAGTTTGTACAAGGGTGTACAAGTGTGTTGAGCCGTGACTTGTCCACCAAGCGTCCCACCAATGTCACGCCTCAGTGTTTTTTGTATAGTACGAGTACTGGCTTTGCGCCGGAACTCAGTCGGTTTGGGTCGGGCAGCAATCCTGCAACCCAGAGTCAATGTCCGCCTTCTGTCACATTTTCACCAGAAGGCCGGCGATTGCCAATTTGTAAAGACTTGGGTATCTTCGATGAATATCAGTGTTAATCTTTCAATGTCACTGTTAATTTTGTTCATCCGTTCTTCGTAGACTCTAGTCATGGTTTAAGTGTTTTGCCAGACGTCAGATGAGGTCCCGGATGTGAGGCTTCACCAGCCGCTGTCCTCGGAGAGGGTCGCCCGGAGGGACACTCCATCTTCTGCCTCCTTGGGCTGCATACGGCCCAGCTTCTCCGGGGACCATTAAGCTACTCACCGTCACCCACCACCACCGCCTGCCACCAGCAAGGATAATAGTTGTGCCACGCAATACGCAAGTTATACTTTGAAATTACGAACATTTTAAAAAACTTTATATTTGAAGGGGGCCCCGCAAAATGATCGATTCTTCGTTATTTATTTTTATAGTATTGTTATTTATTTAATTGTTAATTTTTTCCAAGTTTAAAGTATATTTACAGTTACCATCTTTAATTATTTCATTGTTAGGCCTAATTTGTTACTGGTACCAGTTTTTGTAATTCAGAAGGGTAAATTTTTTTGAAAGATTTTTAAATGAATTCTTTGGATGGCTGACATTGTTGATGATTGTTATTTGTTGAATTTTGTTTAATTATAGGCTTTGTTGACAACTGTTTGTTTTTTTGATATTCACCCACGGCCTTTCATTTTTGTTAGGGATGTGGGGCGGCCACTCGCACTGCCACTATGGGGGGCATGCTTCCAATAGTTGTTCGTCTGGGGGCGGTGCGAGGGGTCGGCTCAGATGGTAGCAGAGCGTGGTTTTTTGTGCTCTTTCCACGAAAGGCCGTGGTTGGATTTGATTTTGGGTGATGCTGGTCTAGCAGTCTTAGGAATTTTTTGAAGAAATGTTGTCGTGGTGGGGTAAGCACACTGTTGTAGTTTTTATTAGGAGCTCGCCCTTGGCCGAGCCACCGGATGGAATCTGGTTAATTACTTGCATCCTTTGGGAGCAAGAGTGTCAAAAGCATGGCCAAACCCAAAATTGAAACTGTGTGTGTGTGTTTACCTCATCACACAAATGTTAGGTGTTGTCGTTTAGTGTATGTATGTATGTGTGTATGTGGTGAGTGTAAGCCCGTGTTTTTGTTTTGGTGGCTAAAGCGGTGTGTATGGGCAGGTTCTTCTGTTTGGGACCTCATCTGACTGTAGGCATTTCAGTCCAGAGCCTTTAGTTAGTTAAGTTTGTGAATTGTTCGTTGTAAAAAAAAAAAAAATTTTTTGTGTGTGTTTTGTAGGTAGGTCGACTGACTGAGAGCAAAATGGGTTTGTTTGCTCCACTGCCCAATCCCATTGCTGGGGTTTTGAGCGACATTCGCCCGGTTGATGGTTTAGAGGTGGAACCTTTGTTAGAGTTTTTGGGAAAGGTGTTGCACCTGAAGGAGTTCCCAGGCATGGAGGACTCAGTAGTGTTGGAACTGCTGGTTCCACTCTGCCTGAGACCTCTTGGTGACAAATTGTTAGACTGTTTGAAACGGGGAGTAAATTTTGACAATTTTCACAGTGAAGTGCTTGAGCTCTTTGTCCCCTTCAGGGTCATGGAGAGATTGAAGGTTGAGAGGGTGTTTCGTCCTCAAAAATTTGACGAAACTCTCAGTCAGTATGTGGGTGACATTCGTGGCGTGTGGCGTGTCCTACGGCTGGGCATCCCTGAAAACCAACTGGTGGACATTGTCTTGCAGGGGTTGAAGCCTGAGGAGCGGTCCAGACTGATTTTTGCTCCGAAGCCTTCTTCTTTTGCAGACCTGGATAGGCTGGTCATCCTTTCACGGAGCGTTCAAGACGCTGATTTTCAGAGGGAGCATGTTTCGGGGCATCTTCCCCGGACTGGTCCCTATCCCGCTGTAGCATCCGTGTGTCGAGGTCCTGAAACACCGCAGAGACAGAGGCATCCTATTGTTTGCTTTGGCTGTGGTCAAACAGGTCACATGAGACGAGAATGTCGTCAGAGGGTTAATCTTGGGACTTTGTCCAAAAACCTGAGTAGCTCACAAGGGGAAAGTTTGCCTAAACCGCCCTGTGAGAAAGCTGTTTTGGAGAAAGTCAGTAAGAATTTTGTTTCTGTGAGTACTGCCCCTTCTGGGAGTGCTGGTTTTGGGGAGCCTCTGTCGCGGGGTATGAGGGAGCTTGCATGCATGGGAGTGAAAGCGGCGCGCTCAACTTGCCCACGACTCAACATCTTCTTAGGTAAAACGGTGCAGAAGGCCCTTGTGGATTCTGGGTCAGCCCGTTGTCTCATTTCCCTTTCCCTGTTTGAAAATCTAAAATCTTCTGGGCTAATCAAGCAAGTTGAGCGAAGTACCCACATCTGCTGGACTGCATCGAAATCCCCACTTCCTATCATCTATGAAGCCCGTTTGAAATTCAAGATTGAACATTTTTCTTGGGTGTGGAGTTTTTGGGTAGCCAAGGACCTTTGCATACCTGTCATTTTGGGAGCGGATTTCATCAAGCATTGTGGCCTGATTTTGGATTTAGGCAGAGGCCAGTGCTTCTTTCGTTTCGCAAGACGGGTGCTCATTCCTTTTGCGGATGAAATTGTGGATGGTGCAGCTGTGGTCGAGCCTGAGACACCCAGCAAACCAAAGGTTGATCTATTAGGGCATCTGACTCCTGGTGAGGCTGAAGCTATCAGAACATTGTGTTCTCGTTTTCCTGAGGTGCTGACGCCAAAGCTTGGAGTCACCAATCTTTTGGAGTACGAAATCCGTTTGACTGACACCCGTCCAGTTCGTTCTCATCCTTACAAACTTGCTCCACCCAAAATGGAGACACTCCGTGGAATCGTCAATGAGCTTCTTGAAAATGGGGTAATTGAGCCTTCTCGCTCAAGTTACGCAAGTCCAGCTTTTCTAGTTCCAAAGCCAAATGGCAAGTCTCGAATGGTTCTAGATTATCGCAAGTTGAATGCTCAGATTGAAATTGACTCTGTCCCTCTCCCTGATTTGCACTCTGCGTTCGATTGGTTCGGTAAGGCCAAGTTTTTTTCCGTCTTTGATTTGAACCAGGCTTACCATCAGATTCCTTTGAAACCTGAATCTCGACCTCTCACTGCCTTCTGCGTTCCGTGGAACTTGTACCAGTTCACACGTGTACCCATGGGCCTAGCTGTGGGGGCCCAGACCCTCACCAGACTTCTGGACTCCATCTTTCATGACGTCAAGTTCAAATTTGTGTTCAACTATCTTGACGATCTTTTGGTGTACAGTGAGAGCTTTGAAGACCATCTGGTTCATCTTGAGGAAGTCATGAATAGGTTGCTTAGGGCTGGCCTTACCGTAAATCCCGAGAAAGTTAGTTTTGCTCAGGCTGAGATTTCTTTCCTAGGTCATCTAGTATCTTCACGAGGTGTCTGTATCGATCCGGCTAGAACCCAGGCTATCAGGGAGTTTCCTCCTCCCCGAGATGTCAAAGGCATTGCCCGTTTCATCGGCATGGTGGGTTTCTACCGGCGCTTCATCCCCAATGTGGCTGAGTTGGCGGCTCCTCTCAATGAGCTTCGGAAGAAGGGCGCCAAGTTTGTTTGGGGTGAAGCACAACAGATGTCTTTTGATCTTCTGAAAGAAGCTATCATGCAACCTCCGGTCTTGGCGATGCCAGATTTCAGTCAAAAGTTTTGTTTTGCAAACCGATGCTTCCTCCGTCGCAATTGCGGCTGTGTTGTCTCAAGAGGTAGATGGTGTTAGGCAGCCAATTGCGTATGCCTCACGCACTTTGAACCCATGCGAAAAGAAAAGCTCTTCTGTGTATGAGTTAGAGTGTTTGGCTGTCGTGTTTGGAGTGAATAAGTTCAGACGTTTTTTGGAACACAAAGAGTTTTTGCTGGAAACCGACAACCAAGCGCTCTCGTGGCTCCTTGCACATCCTCGCCAGCTTGGGAAAATTGGTCGTTGGGTGGTCCAAATATCTTCCCTCAAATTCCAAGTGCAACATGTTCGAGGCACGCAGAATGTGATTGCTGACACTTTATCCAGGATGTACCATTCACCTGACGACCAACCTTCTGATCAGGAGGAGCACACAGGGTGTGCCGTGCTCCTGGAGTTTCCCCTCGCCTTTTCTGAGTTCATCCCACATCAGCTAAAAGATCCCGAGCTGGCTAAGATCATTGGTGAGCTTCAAAATGGGGGAGCCCACCCCCCGTATTTTCTGTCCCAGGGTGCCCTTTGTTGTCGAGACCGACAGCGAGGTAAACCCAAGGTTGTGCTGCCTAGTCTTCTTGTACCCATGGTCTTTGCGTACTTTCACTCTTCCCCTGTGGGTGGGCACTTAGGGATTCACAAGACCATTGCGAAGGTTAGGGAAATGTTCATCTGGAAGGGTATGGACAGGGACATTGCGGCACGAGTACGTTCTTGTCAAACATGCTCGCTAAGCAAGCCTGCTCAGAATACCAAGTATGGGTTGTTGTCATCTGAGGTGGCGGAGAGACCTTTGGAGAAGGTTTTCATAGACTATGTAGGGCCTCTCCCACGTAGCAAGTCAGGAAACAAATTCTTGCTTGTTTGTGTGGATGCCTTCTCCAAGTTTTGTTGGCTTTTTCCTTTGAGGAACGCCACTGCACAGCTCACCGTGCAGGCACTTCGTACCCATTTGTTCCAACACTTTGGAATACCCGCCACCATTGTTTCCGACAACGGAACTCAGTTCGTGTCTCACCTTTTCAAAAGAATGTGCTTTGGGCACGGTATCCGCCATGTGACCACTTCTCCTTACTATCCACAGCCTTCCCATGCTGAGAGGTTCAACAGAAATCTTCGATCCGCTCTCATAGCTTTTCATGCTGACAAGCAGACCACCTGGGATCAGGAACTTCCTTGGATTCAATTTGCTTTCAATACTGCACACCATGAGAGTCACAAGGCGGTCCCTTTCGAGCTGTTGTTGGGCTATCCACCCAATAATCCTCTGGCAAATGTGTGGAAAATTGGCGACCTTCTGCCACCCCCTGGTGCAGCCAATGTCAAGGCAACTTGGCAGGCGGCTAGGAGGAACTTGATCCGAGCTAGGGAATTGGTCCGGAGGAAGCACAATCGAGGTCGGTTGGACAATCCTTTCCAGGTGGGGGATTTGGTTTTCTGTAAGGCTCATCCGGTCAGTTCGGCCGTGGACAAGAGAGCCGCTAAGTTGTCTCATCGGTGGTCAGGTCCCCACCGCATCTTGAAGTTCTTGACTCCTGTCTCCGTGCGGCTTGGAAATCCGCAGACTGGAGAAGTTTTCCGGAGGGCTCACATTTCTCATCTGAAGCCTTTCCGGGGAACAATTCCGTAGGTCATCTTTCTTTACTCTTGTGTCTGAGTGGGAAGTGCACTGGGCCAGAGAGCTTGATCACCTCTTCTGTCCCTTGTGCGCTGCTGAAGAGTTTTCCCTAGTAAATTTTCCAGCACTGGCCAGTGCAAACCCTGGGGGTGAGTAGTCCCTCCAGTTGAAAGACTTTTGGCGTTCCCCACTTCAGACACTTGAGTTGATCTGAGGTGTTGAGTTCTTCTAGAATTGGGAGAGGTTGTTTTTTTTTTTGGAGAGGAAGTCCTCCTTTGGGGGGGGAGGTTGAGCCGTGACTTGTCCACCAAGCGTCCCACCAATGTCACGCCTCAGTGTTTTTTGTATAGTACGAGTACTGGCTTTGCGCCGGAACTCAGTCGGTTTGGGTCGGGCAGCAATCCTGCAACCCAGAGTCAATGTCCGCCTTCTGTCACATTTTCACCAGAAGGCCGGCGATTGCCAATTTGTAAAGACTTGGGTATCTTCGATGAATATCAGTGTTAATCTTTCAATGTCACTGTTAATTTTGTTCATCCGTTCTTCGTAGACTCTAGTCATGGTTTAAGTGTTTTGCCAGACGTCAGATGAGGTCCCGGATGTGAGGCTTCACCAGCCGCTGTCCTCGGAGAGGGTCGCCCGGAGGGACACTCCATCTTCTGCCTCCTTGGGCTGCCTACGGCCCAGCTTCTCCGGGGACCATTAAGCTACTCACCGTCACCCACCACCACCGCCTGCCACCAGCAAGGATAATAGTTGTGCCACGCAATACGCAAGTTATACTTTGAAATTACGAACATTTAAAAAAACTTTATATTTGAAGGGGGCCCCGCAAAATGATCGATTCTTCGTTATTTATTTTTATAGTATTGTTATTTATTTAATTGTTAATTTTTTCCAAGTTTAAAGTATATTTACAGTTACCATCTTTAATTATTTCATTGTTAGGCCTAATTTGTTACTGGTACCAGTTTTTGTAATTCAGAAGGGTAAATTTTTTTGAAAGATTTTTAAATGAATTCTTTGGATGGCTGACATTGTTGATGATTGTTATTTGTTGAATTTTGTTTAATTATAGGCTTTGTTGACAACTGTTTGCTTTTTTGATATTCACCCACGGCCTTTCATTTTTGTTAGGGATGTGGGGCGGCCACTCGCACTGCCACTATGGGGGGCATGCTTCCAATAGTTGTTCGTCTGGGGGCGGTGCGAGGGGTCGGCTCAGTGTACAAGCTTGTACAAGTGTGTACAAGCTTGTACAAGTGTGTACAAGGGTGTACAGGTTTGTAAAATTTTGTACAAGTGTTTACAAGGGTGTACAAGTATGTACAAGAATGTACAAGTTTGTACAAGTGTGTACAAGTTTGTAAAAGGTTGTACATGTGTGTACAAGGGTGTACAAGTGTGTACAAGGGTGCACAAGTGTGTACAAGGGGGTACAATCGTGTACAAGCTTGTACAAGTGTGTACAAGGGTGTACAGGTTTGTACAAGGTTGTACAAGTGTGTACAAGGGTGTACAAATGTATACAAGGATGTAAAAGTTTGTACAAGTGTGTACAACTTTGTACAAGGTTGTACAAGTAAGTACAAGTTT
>NW_026543287.1:0-37107 GCF_028750875.1 Macrosteles quadrilineatus | reverse complement strand
CATCGCTTCTATCTTCGTGATCTATTCTTCTTTTATTGCCACATATGTTTTTTGGTCCTTTTCTTGTGAACTGCACCTTCTTGACCAGAAACGAAATTATGGATGGAATTTGTTTTTTGACGACGCCGCCGACGCCAGTGTCTCTGATATCAATTGCGGAATAATCAATAGCAACCCTTCTCCCTACATGGGTCAACAGTGTAAGCAAATCTTGTTCGGTTCCCTTGCGATCCAAATAGGCGCAGAGGGTTTGAATGTACCATGAACCTGCCGTGGGGCTACGCCAGGATACGTATCCAGGGATGGTGGAGAGAGCAATAAGGAAGTCTGGAGAAGAGGGTAAAACATAACTTGGAATTAGAGTTGTTATCTCCGATCCCTCGTCGGCCACTTTAACTCCACTCATTCTTCCGTGACCTTGACAAGCTTGTATAACGAATATCTTCGGCTTGTTGGCTAAACTCGGTGCTCTCTCGGGGGTGAAATATGACCAGAGGTGGTTCACATCGAACACCACGTCTTTGGCTCGCACCTTGCCTTCTAAACCGTGACTCATGAAGACTAACAAGAAACAGTCACATTTCGAATGATCCATTTGGCTGATGCTGGACAGAGCTAAAGTTATTTCAGAGAACGTCAAGTCAATGAAGAACTGAAGATTGAACCCCAAATTTCCAAATGTCCGACGCAGACTTTCTATGTCTTTATCACTGCCTAATCGATGGTTGATTAAGCTGTTGTCAAAGGAAGCGTGGTTGAAAATGGCGGCTACTCCGCGACGTGGGTTGTCCATATTGTAATACTTGTTCTTGTTCACCTCTTTACTTCTGGATGGAGCTTGTGGTTTACTGGCCGAAATTTTGTTCCTCACAAATTCATCACTCATCATTACGGCTGTGTTTTTTGAAGGGACGACAATTTTGCTAACCTTTCCTTCAAATTTAGGGTGGTTTCTGTTGCTTGGTAACTTTTCGACATAGATTATACTTCAGCCTAACAATCACAGTTAAATCATCAACCAGACCTTTTGTTTACTCTTTGAGTAAGTTAATTGCCGAGCGATACCAGATGGAGGACACATCCAGACGCTTCTTTGGCATCGCGTCGTCGTCAGTGGACCTGTAACTTGCTCAGACTGGTCAATAAACCACTTTAATGAGATGCGCAAATGTAGAAGTTGCCTGTCAGGCAAATAAATTAAGTTCCACAGTCGTATTATAATGTAGGTTAATTTCAAAACCAAAGAAATGTCAGGGATTATAAATTAGAGAGCGGTTCACGGACTGGTTTGTATCGTTAGTTTGCCCGTTTATGTAAAATTGCAAGATTAAAACACCTTGCAGTGTTCAGTTTATTGACAAGTTAATCGTGTAACCACAATGTCGTCTTGAGTAAAATCAAAATGTGAGTAGATTAAGAAGAAAAAGATAACACCTTAATAAAAATATCGCAAACAGTATACTTACAAAGCTACAAACTTAAAATTTTGCTGAAATTATCTTTTTATGTAATGATGTAACTTAGATAAATTTCGTCACCTAAGGAAAATTTGTAGTATTACAACAATCGCCGAAGAGCTAAATAAATGAATAATTATTATGTATACAGTGTACCGGTATATGTACAATTGAAGGTTACGGAGAGAAAAAAAAATGGATATCTAAAATTCTAGAGTTATTCTTTTGGAAAAAATAAAACTGTTGTGCTGTAGTTTATAAATATATTATTGGGATCAAATTTGGCAAATGTATTTTTATTTTATACCATACTATTGACATTTTATAAGAAAACCACATTTTCTCTTTTGAAGCAGCAAACGTGCAATCTAAGTGTTATTCATAGAGAATAAATCTAACATGTATAAGGAAATATTTTAGTAAAAATTTGGTTGGACAACTGAAAATTCACTAACGCAGCTGAAAAAGTAGTCTGTAGGTTTGCTGCAGTGGAGGTTTTGTTTGAAATCCGTTGTAAATCACCCGATTGAATTAATCAAGGTATGCCAAATACGTTCGCACATCCATAGTACTTCCAGTTTTCCATTTTTAAACTTGTATTTTTAATGGTGATTTTACAGGATTCCCCCCTAAATGGCTCAAATGTAATTAAAATTCAGGTGGCTATCGTCTTTTTAATCTAAAAATTGTACGATCAATAGCACAACAAATAGTACAATATGCTGTAAAAATAACAAAATTATTGATTTTTTACATTAAACAAATTTATTTTTTATTTTGATCATAAAAATTTTAATGATTTTATAAAAAAATATCGTAGTTACTTCCATCGCTTACCCATTATAAGGGGTTTTGACTAGCTTATGGTAGAAAGTATGCGCCAGCATCCTGATGATACATTTTGGTTTAAATTAAAATCCACTAGGATTTGGTCACATTCGATTTTAACCAACAGTTACAGTAGTATTGTTTGAAATGCTAGGGTCAAGGCAACTAGGTAATATGATTAAAAAAAATTTTTGCTGATTTAGGACATTTCACATTCTGTTTGTTTTACCATATTAATTGTTTTTTTATTGTAGCTGTTTTCCTGCTAACTACATTATTTACAGAAGAGCTTTGTTCGAAATCGAGCAATTTGGTACAATGAACTAAATGAAGCATTGCCTACCGGTAATTAATGTAGGCATAAGTCAGTTAAGTTTTAGTCGATCAAATCGGCGTTACCACACCAAAGGTAATGTCCTACTAAAGCGCCAGTTTACCGATGGTTACAGTATTTTCCACGAGGTGCGCCACCAAACAGAGATGTATGTTTTATCTATGGATGTACACCTAAGTATTTTTGTAAGATACGGTTACATAAGATTTACAGGAACAAATGTCTAACAAAACAAATGTACAGTTTAAAACCACTGTATGCAGATAAGCAAGAACCAATAAAAAAGTGAAATGGAAGGGGGATTTCACTTGAACCTTATTAATTAGGTCTACTGACTATTAATGTAACCTTATTGGGAGCAGTTAATATAAATTTTAGCAATTCAGACTAATCAATGTGGATGCATTGCACGACGTCCAAGTGCCACGACGTCCAAAGGTACAGTAACTGCCAAAAATATAGTCTTTCTGCAAGCTTTGGACGTCGTGGCACTTGGACGTCGTGAAACAGCGCACTATAGAATTGTAAAAAAGTAAAATTTGCACGACATCCAAAGTCGCTGCCAGTTGCACGACGTCCAAGTGCCACGACGTCCAATAAATATTTGACTGTTGCACGACGTCCAATATAGCTCAGCGCTGTTGCACGACGTCCAAGCTCCTTCATGATGACCGGTTACGATGACCGGCTACTTGCCGAACAGTGTTCTCTCGTGTGAAATGCTTATGGAACGTTTATTAGTTATATATACATGGGTATGGGTATATGTTCTTGTTCAGAAATTTAAATAACTATGCATATTTTGAACCATTAATTAAAACATCATAAAGTAAAAAAAAAACATAAAAAGAAAAAATAAACAAGGCAACAGCTGGAAAACTATAAGGTTTACATGGTTTGAAAAATGATGACATTTTGTTAACAACCTATAAACTTCATTATGTTTGGAGTAAGCTTTTAAATACTTATTTTTTCAAGACTAGATGAATGTACATTGATCAACATGATCTTTGAAAACTATTTTTTATACCCTCATTTTAATTTTTACTAGTATAAAGAATAGAATACCTTTTTCGAACTGTTTTTTAGGCTTCAATTAAATGTTCTTATGTCGCAAATATGTTTATTAATAGTATTTACTTAACATTGGCTTAGTTTTATTTCAATAAATTTTGTGTTTGTGTTTTGTTACACCACTTATTAAATTGCAACCAATGAGAATATCATATAAATAAGTTGTACACAGGGTTCTTTTGTTTCCCCAACTCTAAAATACAACGCACATGAATTGAAAATGTTATAGGTTTAATAGTAGGCCTACTGTAGCGAATCGAATATCAATAAAGTTAACGTATAACAATAAATTTACATATTACATATCCCTAGATTATAATTGAATGTGTTTACGAAGGAACACCACAACCTCAAAATTCAACATTACAGTATATTTACTCAAGATTTATTGTTTTCATATAGCACAGTTGATGTTGCCAACTTGCGTGGGAGCGGAAGTCCTAAAAAAGGCTGGTTCTCGGAAAAGTAATAAACTTGTAATTTGATTAAAACATTTTTTTAATTTTGTACAGGATTCATGGGATCCTCAGCATCAAGTACAAACTGCAAAATGTGTGTCGAAGGTCTGATTAGACCTTCCGAGATTTAGACCTTCAGCAACTGATCCGTTTTTTACCTTCCTTTAACTTATTCTTTTTCATGTTGTGCTTCATGTAACATACATAGACTAGAGGGCCGCTCATGCCCTTGACAAATAAATTAACATTTTCGCACAAATACAAATCAATATCGTCATTAGACAAGAATTAAAAAATAAAATTTATAAACAAAACCTAATACGGCATATTTATGAACAAGTATGCCTACAAACCTACGATAAGCATGTTTGTTATTATTATACTTAACCTACAAATGCTATTACTTAGGGCATACCTGCTTTCCTAGATAAAACATGCGAACTAATTGCAAGTGCGACGTGAACATAGAAAAAGACTAGTAAGAATTTACAACTGTGAATTTCTCAGAATTGATTGACAGTTCAGACGAACCTATGGCCACAGACTACGGAAACCTACAGTATTATTGTATTAGTAGGCCTATACTGTATTTGTATTATTGTGTTACTAGCAGAGTACCCGTCCTTCGTACGGGGTTGGCATATAAGTATGAATGCTTATTGCAGTTATGGGAGAGGACACGATAAAAAAAAGAAAACTGGTCTTTTAATTTATCCTATTGTGTAGCACACATCTACCATAGTCCTGATGTTCTACCACTGCACCTAAACCATGGAAAAAAGTAAAGTTCTCATTGTGTACCACAACTTTTTTTGCTAGTTGGTTCAAATTAGCTGTGGTAATTAATGCAAACAAACAACATACTAGTGCTGCACCCTGTTTGGCAAGCCTTATAACTTTTTAATGCTGTTTAATACCATAGAACCAACTTGTACAGTTGAAACGGCTGACAAAATTCTTTAATTTCTTTAAATATGAATACTCATAAGGTTAACATGAGAAAGTCCAGAGCCAGAGCCACCGGGGCGGAGACTGAAAGAATTTTTGAGGTAAGAATATGTTAATCGGGGATGTCATCTATCATCATACCAAATTTCAACCTTATCGGTTTAGCATTTTTCGCGTTTGCTCGTCACAAACATCCATCCATCCATCCATACATCCATAAATCCATGGTTTGCACTGTAAACAAAAAGCTATCACAATAGTTCCAAACCGACAAATAGAAAAATAGGAAAATATAAATAAATATGGAAAATAGGGTAATTTTCTAACATATTTTAGTGAAATTATATAATCAGGCAAATGGAAATTTAGTCTACAGATTTGCTGTGGCAGGGGGATTATATTACGGTTTACACAAAAATAAATCAAAACATAAACCTCATAACACTCAGGAAAAGGGCCTAGGTTGATAGGGCAATGATTATAGAATCTTAATTATTTCCTATATCCATGATGAATGATTTCTTTTAAAACGAATTATTCCCAGTAAAATATTATTACAGCATTTCACAAAAATAGAACAGACTCAGTATAATCTAAATAAATATATAAGTCCTCACTGACTGACTGACTCACTCACTCACTCACTCACTCATCACTAATTTTTCCACTTCCCATTTACCTAGGAGGCTGAAATTTGGTACACCGATTCTTTGGGCATTAAATATGAAAACAGTATAGTAGTTTTTATTCTGATCGGGCTTTCGGGCTCCGCCCCAGTGGCTCTAGAGTTTCCCATGATAACCTTATGATTTTTCATATTCAAAGGGAATTTCTTAACAGCTGTTTCAATTAAACAAGTTGGTTCTGTTCTATGATGTTACAATAGCATTAAAGTTACAAGGATTACCAACAGGGTGCAGCACTATTATTTTTTTAAATTTATGACTACAGCCAAAATGCATGTAATAAGTTTGTTCTCAATGGAAATAAATAAATTCATTTAGTCATTCATTTAATTTGCAACTTAAAGGTGAGTGAGCGTAGTGAACGAACTTCAACCTGGAAGCGAGTTAGCGCAGCGAACGAGCTAACCTGAAGGCAAGTGAGCGGAGCGAACGAGCTCCAACCTAAAGGTGAGTGAGCGTAGCGAACGTACTTCAACCAGGACGTGATTGAGCCATGCGAACGAGCTCACTTGTGAAGTTAAACGGGGCAAAGCCCGCGGGTACAGCTAGTAGATCATAAACATAAACAAATGAAGTAACTGAAAGAATCATATACTAATGAAATTACATTAACATATGGTTTGACAGCTACATTTAAGTAATGTAAAATAATGTTTACATTCGGGCTAGTAACATCATTATTTTAAATTTATAATCCTTACCCTCTCTGTTCTAATACTCGTGCATTATTTAATACTAGGTGAAACCCGTCGAGATCGACGGTTACTTTCAAGCCTTACGCCAATTCATTAGCCTTACTGCAATAAATTAAGTAAAAATATACATATTTTGAGCATTTATAGCATTGTTTAAAGAGTAATAAGTGTAAAAAAATAATGATATTAATTACGTTAGTTACCAAATATGGTTGATCATTCAATGAATAAAATATTTCTCATACTGTACGTCATCGGAGTTATTATTAGTATGTTATCTGGTATCTCTTCCTTTGGAAGAATCTTTAAATAGTATTAAAATCGTATTGGTGGATCTTTTGTAGCTAAACACTTCCGTGATTTAATCAGTGTAATGCAGATTAATCTATCATTTTATTTGAAAAAAAAAATATCTGTTTGTTGGGAAGACACGTTCTAACTTCAAAGGGAGGTATAAACGTACAGTGTAAGTTTGATTTTTCCTTCGTCAAGTCGCGTCAGTTCATATCGTACTTCTGTGCCAATGAATAACCCTCTAGCACAGTTTTGAGAAATTGGTTTTGGGGCTACTGTTAAAGCTAGAATTCCTTAACGCAGGGGGGATGTCAGTTAGTTGTCTTAGCCTTATCAATTACAAAAAGTTGTCAATATAATCTTTCTACGGAATGTTAGGTGTATTGGAATATACTTGAAGTGAAGGTGGCTTTTATTCTTTAACGGTTGGGGACCTCCTCGTTTATATGGTCCTGCGGCTTCATTGGCAACAAATAATGCAGATGACATAGCAATGGGTCATTTCCAAAAAGCAAAAATACTGTAAATTGGTTGTTATGTATATACTAGCTGTTGTACCCGTGCTTTGCAACGGGAAGAGGACACAAAATAGAAACATTTTAATCTTTACATCTGTTGCATATAATAATTAAATGAAATGAAATGAAATGAAATGAAAAATGAAATGAAAAATTCTTTATTTTACCAGGCAAAGTTAGGGCCACATGGCCCTCTCTTACACTTAACCTGACAAACTTAAATATAAATAAATAAAAATACAATGACATTTCTTAATCTAATATAAAAACACATATTTAACACATCAAGTACAAGTTAACAAAAATTCAATCTATTTAACTAATTAACTAATTTAAAAAAAATGTAATAATTACACATCCGCCAAAGCTTTTAGAAACAAAATTAAACTTTTATGGCCTTAATAGAAAGGTTTAAGTTATGATTTTTAAATCTCGTAAGTAGTGGATACCACCATTTTGGTTTTGATTAATTTTAAATCTTGTGTAGGCTGATATGAGAAAAACTGACCAAATTTTCGAATTAAATAACTTAGCAAAAATACTTATTATTAAATTTAAATGGACATTTTTTTAAATTTCACTCTTCTTCATATTTAATAACAAATCCTTCAATCTTCAGTTTCTTCACTCACAATAAATCATTAGCAAAACTATGTCAGCTGTTATAGACATTAGAAATATTCTTGTGCCTTATCAATACAGTCTTTTGAAATATTAAAGAAACCATATCTATACTATAAAAAATTTTAACAAATAATTTAGCACTAAAGACAGCAGACAAAACTAATATGATTATCAAAGCGTCGAGGACTAAAATGTAATAGCAAATACAGTATATGTTTCATTGCATCTCTGATTCTACTCTACAAAAATATCAACAAACAACTTACAAACCAGTTCTTTTAATCAGTTCCATCATCCTGCCTTTAAATTTTCACACTTATTATTAAGTAAACATAGTAACAGATATTTTATTAATTTATAAACATAAAAACACTGTGTAGGTACTGCCATTGACTATATATACCTACTACTGTAGGTATATATAGTCAATGGTACTGCTTAGTTTTATAATATTTTCCTTGGTTTAATTTAATCAGTGGTGTGGCAAAACACAAATAATAAATTTATCAAATAAAGTAAATGTGAACTGAAAGCTATGTTAAGATAAATAAGACAATTTGATAATTTAATATAGTTACACATATACAACAGATTTTAGAACACAAAATCAATTACGTACAATTTTGTTATTGATGATATTCTTTAGTTTAATTTAAGCATAGTTTTAGCAAAACACAATAACTAAATTTACCTAAATATACATATAAAAAACAATGTGATGTGCAAGTTATGTTAAGTTAATCTAACACATGTTAAGCAGTTCAAATTTATTTAAAATAGCCTCCAAATTCATACAAAACATCTATAGGGATTGTAATTTTCATACTGTTTCCATGAAAACATATCAATAACATTATTTTCATAACTGTGACGAAAAATCCAAAGCAGAGCCGGAGTTGATACAGCAACGGCTATAGAATTTTTTTTCTATAATCATTGACAGTTTTAGAATAAATAATCCATTATAAAAGGTTAGATTAAAATAAACCTACCTCATAGTTATGGAAAATATTATATTTAACTTCTTTGTATCAGCTGTCTGAAATTGTGAAATATGCAATTTAGCAGTTCTTCTTGTTTACATTGAATTGAAGCAAATGTAAACAAACATTGTTAGTGTTCTAATCACAGTCATGGAGACCAATCAATATTTACTTTTAAAATCCTCACCTCAGAACTGTAAAAGCCAAAGGGGCAAAGCCTACGGTCAGTATCGAAATGTGAATAGTCTTATAATGGTCCTTGGTATGGTAGCTATATTTTTGTAAAATTTAAGCTTAGTTGGTTCAGTAGTTTTTGCACCTATTAGTAATACACATACAGACAGACACCATTAGATTTTTATATAATATAGTATAGATTGACGTTTACATATTGTTCATCAACCTATCTTATAAAGGGATATGTGATCTAGTTTAAAAGGAATATGACCTTTCTGGCATGACAGTAGCTGCTTAAATAGTATTTTCTCTTTGTACCATATTTTACAGCCAAAATGTCGTGTTATTTTCAATAATGTTACCAAACCAGTGCACCAAAGTCCGTAATATAGGCAGGTGCAAATAATTTCTCAATATGGGTACCATTTTAGGCTAGGTTTCTATGTTTGGATTTTATTAGACACGATAAGAGCAGATATTTCTACATAAATCTTACTAATATTATAAATGTGAAAGTTTGTGTGTTTGTTTGTTTGTTTGTTTGAAGTTCAATCACGCATAAACCACTGGACGGATTGGGCTGAAATTTGGCATGATGATAGCTTACATTCCCGATTAACATATAGGCATATTCTTATCTCAAAAATCCTTTCGGGCTCCGCCCCAGTGGCTCTGTAATTCCCCATGTTAACCTTATAAGTATTCATATTTAAAGGGAATTAAAGAATTTAGTCAGCTGTTTCAACTAAAAAAGTTGGTTCTATGATATGGAAAAGCATTAAAAAGTTATAAGATTTACCAACAGGGTGCAGCACTATATTTTTTTTGCATTTATGAAAACAGCTAATTTGAACTAAGCAGCAACAAAAAACTGTGATTCGCAATGAGAACTGTCAAAGTAGGATTGTTTACAGTTATGTTTATATTTTTCATTTCATGAATAATTTGTGATATTTTGCGAATTGATAATTTATTTTTCTCTATTGTTTGGTGAAATGGTAGAACATTATGGCTATGGTAGATGTGTAAGAGTAATATTTCAAATAATCAATAGAATACTGTAAATTTAAAAAAGCAAATTTTATCAAACTGTGTCCTCCACCCATTGCAATCGCAAAGCTTAAGTATAACTGCAATAAGCATTTTATACTTATATTCCAACCCCGTACGAAGGACGGGTACTCTGCTAGTATTTGATATGTGTAGAATAATACTTAAATGTAGGCAAAAGTGGTGAAAAAGGCAGACACCAACCCTTACAATAGATATAAGATAATTCATTAAGAAATAATTTAAGAATTGCTGTGATGAAAGGATTTTCCATTGATTTCGTAATGGAACGTTATATTGAAAAACATGACATTATAAAGAAGAAAACTAATTTTAAAATCCAAAATAACATTGCAAATACTTATTTGGTTGAATTCAGTAAATTTAAAATGAACAGCTGTTTCATTAAAAAGTATTTTTCACATGGCCAAAATGTAAACAACTCTGGGGAGGGATCTTTATAGGCTTCTGGGACAGAGTCCTACGGGATATTGCTTAGTTTTTCTTTTGATAACTCATCTACAGACCAAGACCTTTCTTTGGACACATCTACCAAGTTTCTACGCCCAGCTGTTCTCTCAAATTAGTGGGGATAAAGATTCCAATTAAATATTTAGATTCCCCCATTTTAATCTTATGGGAGAAACTCCAACTTTGATGGCCTGTGGGGCAAAGCCTGAGAGTTTTTATTACATGAATTGGTGAAAGGGGGCATCTACACAAAAAATACTTTATTTTGACACTTCGTTTGTAAAAATCCGTCCATTATTAACGGAGGAGTAGTGTTTTGTAGAAACCGCCTTCACGTATTATATATAAGGATGTTTGAACCAGCTGTGTGGAATTGTGAAATCAAAATTCATTTGACAGTAAGTTCGGGTTGTTTACATTTTTAAATTATTTAGGTTTGCTCTTGTTACCATTGATACCATCAATCAATATTTTAAAATCTCTCACCTCAAATTTTTGAAAGCCCACGGGGCAGAGCCCTAGGACAATAACTAAGAGGGAATAGTTGTATATTATGTATCCTCGGAGCTGTAGCTTCATTTGCGTGCAATTTGAGCCCAGTCGGTTCAGTAATTTTTGAGATTATCTCATACAAACACACAGACACACACACACACAGACACCACCTCTTCTTTATAATAGTATAGATAGATAGATAGATAGATTACTATTATAGTATTACATATTGTCTGTGCTATGGCTAAAATACGTTTTTATTACTGCATCAGCATCAGCTGCAGCTGGAGACACTCTCTGAATATCTGCTTCAACCATTTGTTGTCAAACATTGATCTCGTAAAATAGTGAAATTATTTTTCGTATGCACTAATAGAGCAAGGTTTGTACTAAAAGAAAACAAACCTTCTTTTAGTTTAAAAAATACATGTTTCACAGGAAACATTTTTAACCATTGTAGTAACATCATTATAGCTTAAAAAGTTGATAAGTGATAGTTTACATAATATTTAGCACATTTGACGGATAAACCTTTTTTGAATTCGTCATATTATAATAAGTGTATGAAAATTCATATATCTGTGTATCAATATCTACTTATCTCATTTCTGTTCAATGGAAGTTATACAATTTCAATGATAGCAGTACTTAAATGGGAAGTCTTACAGCTGTTATAAAACTGTACATACATTTTATCTTACGATTAAATTTGCTACCAATTGATATAGTATGACAATTCTATTCTACTGCAGTACTTAGAATTCTACCACTACTCACATTAAACCTACCATATTTACTTTTGGGCTAGTGATTAATTTATTGTATTAATCATACAATATAGTGAATAGTGTGGTCATTTATTTATTTCGTTTCTATGACATAGCTCTATTTTGTAGAAATCCATTATGCAATCATAACAACAGAAATACTGCATCATTACATTTTACGGTGACATAGTATTTATTTTACATATAAACAATTTAAGCTAATGCAATAATTAGCTCAATTAGAACCATTGAATATTGAATAATTTACACATTAATCGAAGACGAAGCGGTTGACAACTTTCAAACAGTTGACTAGGCCTAGTTGCCTTCAATAATTGTAATGCGAACTGTATGCACTGAGGTCGGCAAACAGTGTTCACAGTGTGCAGGCACTTTGGACGTCGTGGCACTTGGACGTCGTGCAACAGTCAAATATTGATTGGACGTCGTGGCACTTGGACGTCGTGCAACTGGCAGAGGCTTTGGACGTGGTGCAAATGATACTTCTTTACAATCCTACGGTGCGCTGTTTCACGACGTCCAAGTGCCACGACGTCCAAAGCTTGTAGAAAGACTATATTTTTGGCAGTTACTGTACTTTTGGACGTCGTGGCACTTGGACGTCGTGCAACAACTCAAAAAAATTATGTTTTGGACGTCGTGGCACTGGAAAAATATTATTGGACGTCGTGGCACTTGGACGTCGTGCAACACTCCCATCAATGTTAAGTTATTATTCGTTCACGTTATGTAAATGGTACAATTCTTGGATAGCAGCAACTACAAAAAGACAGTAGTGCATCTAGCACGGCCACCTTATTTAACTCCAGGCCGCGGCCTTCGAAGTAGCAACATCGTAAGAGGTGTTGTAACAGCTGCTTTGTTTGGAGTATGGTATTTGGAGTAATGGTTTTTGTTTACTTTTTAAGAATACGAAAACATGGTTATGAAAATATTGACTCGACTTTAAATGTACAAAAAAAGATTTTTATTGTAAATACTGTTTTGTTTTCATCTCTGTATGTTTTATTTTCAATCTTTTGATAAATTTATGTTAATCAATTTAAATTTAAATAAATAATACGCGAATTAATGAGCTGTGTCACATGCCTGCATGCCATCTTGTCAGGTGCTGGTCCTAAACACTTCTCGAAACCTTGCCAATTCTACAAGGCTGCGACCTAGGGCCCGTTTCATAATAATGCTAATAATATTAGTTAAAAATTACAAATTACAAGTCTACAATTTACAACATTAGTAAATTAGAGTTTCATAATAAAAAATTGCTTTCACTAATACTATTAGTAAAATTTTACAAAACAAAGTAGGAATTTACAAGTCAGCTGACAAAAGTTACAAATCTAATCTACAAATTACAAATCACAAGTAAAAAATACACAAGTTCTAATATTTTAAGTTTCATAAAGAATATCTTGAGCTAATATTATTAGCTGGATTTTACGAGTGTATTGTAGCCAACTAATATTTTCTTTTTCTATTGTTGTAAATATTGATTGATCTGTGCCACGCTGTGGTAAACCTCAAGGTTATAATTAATTTGATTTGTAAGTTTTGTGATTTCAAAATAAAAATGGGCAAGCGGGATGATCAGAGAAAGTTGAAACTTTGTTTGCTACAAAAGATTAAAGAAAATAAGTCCACGTTGTTTGGTCAGTTGAACCAAAAACTGACCAAAAAAGATAAAGTAGCAAAGTGGAAGGAAATCAACCAGTATGGCCAGTCAATTGGAGCCGTACCCCTATCAAAAGAGTGGAACTATGTTCGCGACATTTGGTGGCCTAATGTTAGGAAGTCATCAATGGTAGAATATTATCTACTTATAAACTATTATAAACTTATAAACTTACTTATAAACTTATTTAGCATAATTAAGTTACATAAATTTTCAAATAACTTAATGTTTCAGTTACGGTAGTTTGAATTATTTTTTTGTATTTTACACCGGAAAGAGAACTATAGATAATAGGCTTAGATCCCTAGACATAGTAATTTATTTCAACGAAAAACAACTTTTAACAAATTAACGAATCATCGAAGTACAGTACTAAACTCAAAACTCTGCCTGGCCATCTTGCACTTAAATAATACACCATGCAAGTTGGGCCGCAGACGAACATACAGTTTAAAGAATGGTCACCATGCCTGTCAACATAAGCAGCCTCATTGACTACTGGTGCATCAATCGGAATTAAAATGCCGTCAATAACTCCAATTACATGGGGAAAATTGGCAACATTATAAAACTCATTGACAACATCTGCAATGTTATCCGGCCAACTCACTTCCCTGTTGAACAAGTTCCTATTAACGGCATTGACGACACTCTTGACACATCGGCACACTGTTGCTTTGCTTACACCGTGCATATCTCCAATTGTGTGATATTGGCCACCGCTTCCAAGCCAATGGAGTCCTATGCAGATTTGCTGCTTTACACTGAGTGAACCTCCTTTGTTTTGGTGATAAAGTTCATTTCCAATTCCTAAACATAAATTTTCCACTTTCTCCATTGACATTCGGAACCTTTCTCTATACTCAATTTCACTTAAAAAATCAAAGTTAATTCTTTCTCTAAAAATCTTCCTTCTCCTTACTACCCTCCTTTCTTGCTCATCCTCTTCCTCACTTGAATACAATAAAGCGTTAATCATATCTGCCATTACAAAATCAACCAAGACTACGCACAACACAACACTAACTTACTAGGTCTATGGTCTAACCTAACTAATAATTTAAAAATTAGGTAAACTGAGAATGGTAAAATGTGTGCTAATATTATTAGTAACTAAATAACAAATACAAGTTATTAGTGAAGATTATGAAACAAGAAACACAAAGTTATACTAATATTTTTTATTCTACTTCTTGTAATTTCCTTTTTATTAGCTTTTTATTATGAAACAAAAACTCACAATCTACAAACTATTATTTTATTATGAAACCAAATTTTACAAGTTACAAATTACAAATCTAATATATTAGTTTGTAATTTGTAAATTATTAGTTCGGGGTTATGAAACAGAAATATACAAATTACAAACCACAAAGTTAATAATATTAGTTAGTAATTTATTATGAAACGGGCCCCTGGAGTTAAAGGTGGCCGTGGTCGATACTAGGCTACCGTTTCACTTCCACTTCTAGACAGTACACAATGCTAAATTTTCACAAATTTTTACAACCATACACTTTTGAAATATTACTCTTCGTTCATTCTATCTCATTCAAACATATAAAATAAAATAAAAATACCTGCTTAACGTGACTTATTTCCTGTATAAAAACTAGCCCTAAAGTTAATATATGCTATGACTACTTAGTGCTCCATAATCAATGTTAAAAATGCCAGCTAGCTGGTTCAACTAAACTGCCCACATACATACGTAAAATCTTTGGATTGGTTGTGTTGATTTGATTGGTGGATTCGTCGGATTGGATGGATAAGGAGAAAAACTCAAACCTCAACTCAAGTCCTTCTCAAACTCAAACTTCAAACAAAGTTGTTGTTAATTAAATTGGTGTTTACTAGCTGTAGCTGAAGTCAAGTTTATTTTATAATTAAACAGTATTTAATTGGTTAGAAAGGGGTTTTATTATTTTAATTTTGCTTTATCATAAAACCTCTTATACAACAGTACTAGGCCTAATTTACTGTCACGTATTTGTTGATAATGTCAATCATGAAAGGTTTTTTTTAGGTTAAACGATAACAAATCTGGGTTAGGCTGAGCTGAGCCCTATCGCAGTGCTCATTTTAGAGGTTAAATAATTTATAAACGTTGACAAAAATTAATTAAGCTACATCTTAAGATGGGTGTGTTTATGGGGATAGCCTCTGTGTTCCTAGGATGTTGCAGCAACGTGGTGTTTTTGGAATTACTGGTCAAGTGAGTAACCTAGGGCCTAGATAACTTACCTATAATTTTCTTAATTTTAACATACTAGGCTTAGGGCTGTAAGTTGGGTATAGGCCTACTTAAATAGTTCTAAAAATGACAATAAATTGTAGGCCTGAAATAAAATCAGGAAATCAGGACTTATTAAATTTAAGTTTCTTAACTGGGCTACCGTACGCAATAACAATTTTATTAATTTTATAATTTTGTGTGTTTTTACATGTGGCATTTTTTAGTTTTGAAAGGGAACGGTCCAAACCCAGGTCTTGTTACTATCTAACATCGACCTTTTTTATGATAGCATAAGTCAATTAATTCATAGTCCAACGATTGAAACTAAGTTACCAATTTGATTAACTTAGTAAACCTTCATTTGATTTTAGCGAATTTCCTATACCCCTAACTTAAGTATAGGGAATAAGCTATTACCGTAGTATCTTAAACTTATACTCATAGTAAGCCTAAGTCCAGTACCCAGGACCGATTTACTTTTTGGTTTTTAGGTCCCTAGACACCAAAAACACCATCCCTTCAAATTTATATAATACCTAACTTAAGTTATATATAAATAAATAAATTTAGGTTTACATGTTTATACCAAATTTCATCAAAATCAGATCATTTTTGCTCGAGTTATCGTTATAACAGAGATATATATTTAATATGTGTCCGTTAGCACAATAACTCAAGCAATAAATGATCCGATTTTGATGAAATTTAATATAAACATATAAACCTACATTTATTTATTTATTATAGGTAGGTAGCCTTTAAACATGTAGGCATAAACCTACATTCATTCGAAAGAGTTCGCAAACCAGCATGATTGGACTATGGGAGGGGGGGGGGGGGTTTATGGGGTAAAAATTGGTTTGGTTCCAACTTTTGACCCAAAAAACATAAAATTTATGTAGCAATTACTTTCCAAACCATTTTGAAGAGCTTAAACAAAGAAATATTTTAGTATGAAGTGTTGTTAGCCTATGCGCATAATGGTTAAAACATAGAAGAAAATTTAATTTAAAATTCCCATGTTATTCTTATGGAGAATAAGTAAACTGTTGTAGTTTGCTTGTTTATATGTTGATCAAATTTGGAAAATGTAGGCCTACCTATTTATTTCTTACTAAACAATTGACATTTTGCAAAAAGACTAAGATTTTAACCTAATCAAAGCTATTAGCATAACCTGGTTATTTGTCAGCTAATGAACTTAATAATAGGCTAGCATTGTTGTGGGCCAAAGGCATAGGCCTAAGTTAGTTTTTGGATGTACCTACCTATATATTTTTACAAAACGCCAGCTTTTTCTCCCAGAAGCTATCCTTGAAAGTGAAAGTACAAATAACACGTGTTCTCATAGAGCTTCTCTGGTAACTTAGGCTTAAAGAGCCATTAGGTATAAATTCGACTTTCTAAGCGTTTTTTGAACCTGTTTGTCTGCCTTGCAAAAATATTGAGATTCATCTCTTGCTCATATGCCTACTGTTTAAGTTTTTAGGAATTGAAATAAATAAAGTAGAGAGGGGTTTGCAGTTTTGTAAGACACGCATATTTTTTAAATAGGCAACAGCTTTTATCAAGAAAATAAATACTCTTATTGTAAACAGTTTGTTCCTATTCAATAGGCCTATTCAAAAACAAGAGCTAATACCTATCCTATATTTTTTTTTGGAAGATCATTACGGTAGGCCTATTATAAAATCTATTGGTTTTAAAATTGAAGGAAAATAAAAAAAAAATCTTGTATAAGCTTTATGATCTAGTAGGCTACCGTATTATTTCACAGAATATCTAAGATAGGTACCGGTAATGTAATTCGTCTTATCTTATCCCTGAAGTGTGTTTTCATTCAAACTTTGAAGTAGTTCTACATTGTTCGTTACAAAGCAGTCTGGAAACTATAATAAATATCTCTGTCACAATTGTATTTTAACACTAATTATGCATTAAAAAGGTATAAAAATAATACCCCCGCTGTAGTAGCCTAAACATGCAGACTTCAATTTTGACTCAGATCTTTTCTTGTCAGATTTGATTTATTCCGTACTAGTGTACATGTTGCTCGAAATAGAGCAATTGAAAAGAAGTACAGGAGTTATTTAAAAACAAATAGCTTACCGGTATTTAAAAATGAACAACAGTCATAATTTTCAATGAGTTTAAAAGAGTCCTCAAAGATGATGTAGGCTAACTAATGGAAAATATACTCACAATGTAGGCTACATAACAGTTCAATAATTTATTCAAATATATTATCATTTTTAAAAAGCTGATCTGGCGTTTTTGTGTTTTCAACAAAATGTTTCCCACTTATAGCAGCATTAGGTTGTCCATGTCGATCTTCGTCAATGAAAATGCAGTCTGCATGGTACCACCTATTGTCGCCAACGTTTACAAATTTCAGTCATTTTTTTAATAGCGATACAATTTTTTTTACATTACTTAAGAACTAACTACCTGATTTCCTACATAGGCTAATCTTTCTCTCACAATTTTATTTGCATTACTATGGTTAGTTATTGTTATAATGTAGGCCTAAATTCTATTTACCTGAAAAAATGCCGAGTTGAAAGGCCTGAGGTTGTTCAAAACAGTGTGTTTTTTGTTTCCCTTAAATGAGAATAATAGTTTAATCCTTCAATGAAAGTTTTAGTAAACGTTTCTTGGATGTAGTCATATTCTTCTAAAATCACTTGACTTTAATGGAAATACATATTTAATGTCCATACCGTACCAGTTTTATTCAGCCTTAGAGGGTTTTCCTCTGCAATGATCACAAAGTCCATGTTTCCTACAGTAATAGAAGCACCTTGGGTAACATCCTCATTCATTGTTTGCAGGAATCTTCATATTGTAGGTGTTCTTCATTATATGGGGCTAATAATGATATTCTCTATTTCTTCTACTTGCTGGAGTTCTATGACTTTCCTTGTTTCCATATTTAACAAATCTGTGCTTTCAATGATTGCTCAAGAAATACAGTACTATGTCAATCCATTTTTCTTGTTTAAATGTTTTTATTCGTTTATTTATTTTGGTGTCATAATGTAAATATTTTCGTATTTGAAGTAACATGTTGATGAGTCCAAATTGGATAAAATGTTTTCTGTAACCACTTGAGAATATGGTGAAACATATGTAGTGGACTTCAAACACTATATTTGAATTGCAAGACGAGGTATGTAAAGTTTAGTCTTGGTGAAATACATCAAATTGTCCAGGCTTTCTTGGTATCGTACGTAAACACAAATTCAAATAGTAAATATTTAACTTCAACCAAATCAGTAAATGTTTATACATGTGTTTCCTTGAATTGCAAAATAAATATTAACAGCAATTAAATTATCCAGCTGATCATAATGAAAACAAATATGTTCTTCATAAGAATATCATGGGAACTTTACGAGCCACTGGGGCAGAGCCCGAGGAACCTTAAAAAAATTAAGGTTGAATGTGTTCAAGATTCGCTGCTACAGGGAAGGTACTAAAGTTTGTTTTTTAGAGTTTAGTATAACATAAATAAACTTAACAAAAAAACTCTATAACAGTTTATTTAGTTAATCCCCATGAAAATAAAATGGGATCAGTTTACAGTTGTTTGGAAAATTATCACAACCATGGAGCGTAGAAAACAGTCCTTCAAGGTTAAACTAAATTATTTGCTTTTTTAAGCTATATACAACATTGATATGGAAAAAATTAAAATTCATGTTTGAGGGTCAATAATGGGAAAACCAATGTTAACCCCTATAAGTCCCCCCTTCCCATCCCATAGTCTGATCATGCTGGTTCTCAAACTCGTTAAAAAATAAAGGTAACTTAGGTTTACACATTTTCACTATAGTCTACTAATTGATCATTAAGTTTTTCCTAGGATAAGATTTTTAAAACACAATTAAAGCTGATGATTTTTTAATACAAATTTTGTTAGTCCTTAGGCTAATGTATTAGAATGGATCATTTCAGAATGCTCAGTCAGTTACAATTTTAAACTTATTGATTAATGGTACCGGTAAATGAATTCAGTTTGTAGATTCAAGCAATATTGATCTAATAACAAACAATTTGTTTCCAGGGAAGACCCCGGGAGTGGAAACCTAATAACGTTTGCACAGTTCCTTTTTGTGGTTGTGCACGGATTTATATTTACGATGAAGTGGGGTACGAAGAAACCAAATATTAGCATATGGTAAGTCCATGTGAACTTCTTACATCCAAATTAATGAAGTGAAATGTCATATAGCTCAAAAACATTACCATGTGCCATCATGCGGGTTGCGTCAGCTGTCCTCGCCACCCATGTGAAGCAAGGCCCCACTAGAAAAACAGGCCATGCTGCAGGATCCATGACGTCACATTAGTGGATATATTTCATTGATAAATTCATTGCTATCACAATTTCCATATGTTTTAAGTAAATAAACAAGCTGGCTGGTTGTAAGATTTTAATGGTAAGCCTTTAGTACAACTATCCACCACTGTGACGTAGTGTTGCGCTGCCCGTGCTGCAGCATGGCCTGTTTTTTCTAGTGGGGCCTTGTGTGAAGGCGCTCAATTACACGAAACACAGGGCGTACACCCCATGAGTCAGCATAAGGCAGAAATGTTTGCAGTACGGTTTTTCTTTACCGTCTCCACTTTCTCCCCGCCTATACTGGCCGCCCTTGGCACAAGTGCCAGCCGCGTGCCACGAGCTGTTGATCATATAAATCACAATATATTGTCAATGGTTGAATTGAAGACTTAAAACTAATAGTTACATCTGTTTATACATCAAAACAATAAAATCTAATCTTGAGGTAGGCCTACTGGTTTAATTTAATAATATTTTTATTTCTGGTATTGTCGTTATATTTAACTTTAACCTTCAATCTATCCTCCCCCAATCTATTGTTTATCATCCTTTATCAACCCTTTTATATTTTCTCTTTCCAAAAAAATTATGTTAAGCCCAATAGTAGCAAAAAAATATAAGCACCAGAATTTACTAGCAAACACTTTAAAACTAAAAAACTTAAATCTGAGAGAGAGAGAGAGAGAGATCTTGCAATTCCCCCCAAATTAAATGTCTTGGTTTTAATTACTAAGCCCTAGGCTGTAGTATTAGGTTTAGAGTTAAATACATTGTAATTTTGTTCAAACTGTGTTGCTTTTTCAGGAACTACACAGTTCTCGTAGTGATGTTTTTTGTTGTCAATGTTTTCAACAACTACGCTTTTGATTTTAACGTAGCGATGCCTTTGCACATGATCTTCAGAGCAGTAAGTATGAATTTATCATACAGTTTTGATAGGTATTTCAAATTTTAATGTTTCAGAGTTCAAAAATAATCCTAAGTTGATTACTCCAAGCAGCATTTTTATGTATTAGTAGGAATCATTGTAGTCTATTTGACAATATACTATTTAGTCCCACTATATGATCAAGAGACGATCACTGGTGACGCCGAAACCGCTTGTTCTGCTCGTGGTTGTTGCTTGATGGCGTGAAAGGATCACCGTTATTGAAAAATATGCTCACAAGTACTTCTGTGGTAGCGGCAGACAATTACCGGTAGCCTATTGCCGAGGCCGCAAGATATGCTAAAAGGTTTTGCTGTGGTCGGTCGTGGGAGACGATAATCGGATTTAAGTCTTATTTAATAATTCGCATGATAGTTTTGTCATCAACATACCACTGTAATATCACAAAAAGAATTAAATATAGACTGTCAGCTGTGCTGCGGTTACCATAGGTTCTGGCGCACACCGCTAGGAGCGCCATGTAGTTACGGCGTACACGCTACGTAACGACACGGCGCTTTCAGCAGTGTGCGCCACAACCTATGGTAACCGCAGGGCGGCTGACAGTAAGGCAAGTGAGCGTAGCGAACGAGCTAACCTGAAGGAAAGTGAGCGCAGCGAACGAGCTCCAACCTAAAGGTGAGTGAGCGTAGCGAACGAACTTCAAAAAGAACCGAAATTTCTTAAACCATGTCCTCACTCATAACTGCTATAAGCATTTGATACTTATATGCCAACCCCGTACGAAGGACGGGTACTCTGCTAGTGATTTTTAAAACAACAGTTCAATGCGATGACAATTATGATTTCCTATAAAAATTCCTTTAGCATTTCTTTGATTATTAAAGTGGTGTGATAAACCTTGAAGATAAGTTCTGATCGTAGTAATTATTCAGGAATTAGTCTTGAAATTTCCTGGAAAACTCCTTGAATTCTTTGGCTAGATATAGTAGACACCCTGTTGACATTAAGTTACTTTAGATGCTTCTCTAATTATTTGTTCAACCTAGCTAAAACAGTAAGCATATACATTTTGTTCCTAATACTAATTAATTTTACAGGGTTCCTTGATCGCCAATATGATTATGGGAATCATAATTTTGAAGAAAACATACTCACTCTCCAAATATGTATCTGTTGGACTGATCACCTTGGGTATTGCAATTTGTACAGTAATATCTGGTCAAGATGTAGTAAGTATGCAAGAAACTGAAAACAGTAAAAGCTGCATAGCTTTTAAATTTACATATGTCATTCTAGATGATAAATAATCATTCTTATTGTTAGCTTGACTGGAGGATTGACACTGGCAATAGTTTTTCAAACTATGTCTCGGCTTCCAAATACTTACTATGATGTGCACAAAAGTATTTAGTTGTGGCCCCAAAATGAATTACGTGTTGCTGTAAGCCTAAGTGGAAACCTGAGGTAGTAAGCTTCTACAGACATGCATACAGTAGACTCCCTCTTATCCGGACATCGGTGTAACCGGACTACACTCGACGGAAGTGACATCTCTTTAACCAGACAATTTTAATCAGCACATTGGTTTAACCGGACTAGATCAGCAGGAAGTGGGCGGTACTGTAACGACTGTTCTCGTGGGAAAGATTTAAGACCAGTGATTACATGTCTGAATACAATGCTCTCCTAAATTTAAGTCGAATATCACCGTAAACGGTCCATTTTAACGAGTTTTTGGGGACGTCGGCTTAACCGGAAAAACCGTTATACGGACTGGCCTCGGTCCCGAGGAGTCCGAATAAGAGGGAGTCTACTGTACTGTAGAACCTTGCTCCGAAGGAGAAGATTATCCCGTCGAAGAATAAAAAATAACTTCCAACATTTCAGATGTGTTGCTAAAATCTATGTTGCAGTAAAATATATAACTGAAGCAGCTTGAATTCACTTGAATTGTAGCTTTCTATAATGAAGGATTGCTAAGCTAAGAGAATAGACAATGTAATGGTAAATGATTCAATGACTTTACACTCATTAAGATCCTGTTATACAAATGCTAATCCCACAGTGTGACACTTTAGTTCATATTTAAAAGGGTTTAATTTTACTCCTTTGTAATTGTATGAACTTCCTAGTTAAAACCTAATCAAGTATTACTTTTAATATAGAAAAAAACTGGTCCGGTCCGAGAAGACGCTAAGCCTACAACAGAAGTGGAAGATTTCTTCTGGTGGAGTATCGGTAAATATGCTACTCACGCAAGTGATGACATTTACTAAGCTAGTTTGTGGCTATCAAATCAAATAGTAACTAGATACTAGTTGGCGTTCACAGACACGTCCACAACATTGGAGACCCCTGGGCTAGGGTTTAGCTAGATTCCCTACAAAGTTTAGGGTCCAAGGGCTTGTTTATTGTTTTCAGGTTAAGCTAGATTCCCTACAAAGTTTAGGGTCCAAGGGCTTGTTTATTGTTTTCAGGTTAAGCTAGATTCCCTACAAAGTTTAGGGTCCAAGGGCTTGTTTATTGTTTTCATAAGCTTAAACTGAGTACGATAACCTAGTATAACAAGTTAAGATTTTACTAGGTAAATTTAGACAGGCAAGGGTTTGATAAGTACATGCGTCTCAATGGATAGAGTTTATTCTACTTTTGGACGCAGCACTGTGCAATTATTAATGCATTTCTCTTTTAGCTACTCTTTTTTTTTAGACTGTTATTTAATATATAATTTTGCTTAAGCAAGACTTTAAAAGTGTAACAATTAAAGACAACAGACCTAGACATGTTAACAAGAAAATTATACTTATTTCCAAGCTCAATATTAAGGTATTTTTTATCTTTTCTATTAGTTTTCCTATTGCCACAAGGCTAGTTCTACATTACAGTAGAAATCCAACTCTTTGAATTGCCGATGATGCAAACAAATTTTAAAAATCGAAAATTACAGTAAAAAAAATTTTAAATTACGTCTCCCGTGATCATCTTTGGTTGTCTTTCAGACATCATCTTCCTCTCACGCAATGACGGAAAATCATCACCTCAGAATTTTCAACGATTGCAAAATCTTTGCAGAACCGCGATAGTATTATGTGATTGTGGTAGCAAAAGCTTGGGTTGACCTGGCCCATTTTATATTTAAAATACTCAGAATTTCGGTATAACATCAACTAACCACATTTTTTAGTGCTATTTGAATGTGGCACGGTTCTAATTGATTAGGAGAGTTTTACTGCATTTAGTATGGTTGGTGGAATATTTTAGTCCATAGTAGAAATCCCTAGATTATAGTTTTCCCCCATTTTTTATTTATACGCATCTTATCTGGTTTAACTTGTATATTTGCAAATAAAGATCATTCTAATAACATTGTAAAACTATTCTAGGAATCCTCCTGTTGACAACTGCACTGTTTATGTCTGCCCGAATGGGTATATATCAAGAAGAGCTTAACAAAAAATATGGCAAGAATCCAAAAGAGGCTCTATATTTTACAGTAAGTTTTAGTACTGTACTCAGTATTAATAATGTTAAATACTACTTTGGTATTCCAGACAGCCGTACGCGGTTTAATAACTTTTAGGGCTCCTTATGCCTTCAGCTAGAGCCTAGAACTATCTAATCATACCGTTATACTGAATAATATACTGAATGTAAAACTGATAATCCTCAAGATATACATGTGTAGGAAAAATAAAGTCCTAAGAAATGTTTTTTAGAACTGACAATACACAGAGTTACTAAGATACATACAATTATCCTTTCCTGATGTAGTTCTTCCCGGGTGTGTACGTTAACTAGACCTCTCCTCCATCTTCTATTTTCCATAGGTTCCTCTACCTCCACTATCTGCCATATTACTTATATTTTCTCCACAACCATTTCCACTTCGTCCTTCTACCTTTTTTTTATTCTCCATTTTGTAGGGGTCTGCGGGTCAGACTTTTTTGGTTCGGGTCGGGTCGGGTCGGGCCAATAATTTTGGTCCTCGGGTTTCGGGCCAAAATCGGGTCGGGCCAAAAATTATTAATTACCGGATTTTTTTGATTTTTTTAACTCCTATCTGTGTTTATAATATTACTTGAAAATAACATATGGAAAAAGATTGTATTTATGTATATTATTTCATGTTCATAACTTATTTACAGCTTAGGAGTTGCCTCAACTGCAAGAAAGAAGAAAATATTTTTTTTTATCAAGCCATTCTTTCCCATTTTCATAACTGTTGAAATATCTAAACAGCTATATTACAACAAGTTTGTAATGGAACTTAATATAAATGGATCATAAACAAATCAATTAACCTTATCACAAGTTTAGGGCCTGTGGCTTCAAGACTGCAAGCAAGAAGAAAATAAAAATTCTGAGTGTAGGAGTTTTGCCAACGGGTATCAGGTAGAAAGGGTCCCCATCCGTGAAGTCCTCATCCTGTGGAGTTTTGCCAACGGTTGTGGGTTGCGCGAGAGGGGGAGGGAGAGAGAGAGAGATTACACGTCACCGTAAGGGTGGCTTCCGCTAGGGGTGGACAAACCAGGTAGGATGCTGACTGTGTTCAAAGTAATGCAGTTATGCACCTCTGACTGTGAAAGGAAATTTATTGAATTTTTAACCTAACCTAACCTAACCTAACCTAACCCACTGCGACAAGCGCATAACTGCCAAGCGTAGACAACCCTGACAATCGCTCTCCCTCCCTCCCTCACACCCTTTCTCCCACCACCACCGTTGGCAAATCTCCGCACCAAGAGGTGGCCGAAGGAATCCCCCCATCTACCTGATACCCGTTGGCAAAACTCCGGTACCCAAAAATTCTAAGTTTCCACCATGCAATATGAATCATTCATTCCCTGCCTCCTAACCTCCTCTCACACTTACAATAGCATTATTAGTTACATCATCATAAATAAAGAATTATCTATTATTGGCATTAGTATGCCTACAGCTTTACATAGGAATAATTTTTTATAGGGCCTAAAATAGTAATAGACTGATGCAAACAACTCATGAAATCTAATTAGTGATCAAACATAACCAAATGAGTGATATAAAAAAATTATACCACTGAGCAACATGACAAGTGGAGAACTCATTGAAGAAAAGATATTGTGTAAACTAATTTACTATAAAACTCTAAAACAATAAATAACACACATACATTGTTTATGCAGTATAGTTATAGTAAAGACTGTAAAAATTTCATATCATGTCATACACAGTTATAGATACACAGTTATAGGCACAGTTATAGGTATTGCAAGAGATTAAAATCCTAAAACAACTGATTTTAGCTAATAAATGAAAAGAATTAAAAATCCATAAACTCAAGTCAAACAATATCACAATTATTAGGTACCCGAAAAGGAACTCTTAATATATAGAAAATTATATTAAATCAAGAGAAAAGAAAATTAAATGCTAATTTGGCAACATAAGCAGACAGCAGAGACATTATAGTGCCCTAATTAGCAACACAACTCAATGTTTTTATACTGTAAGTCAATGTTTTTGAAACTGTAGGTTCTTTTTCTCGGAAGGAAGGGTAGTAGAATGTAAACAAAAAACCATGAATCACTCTCACAGCCGGGCCCGGGGACACTCAAGGTTACAGACCCTCCCCCTCCCCTCCCCTCCCATCTTACACAACCCGAGCCAGGCCCGGGGACACTCAAGGTCATAGACCCTCCCCCTCCCCCACCCCTATTACGCCACCCGGTTGTTCCAAAATTGCTGACAAAATACAAGTAACAAAACAAGGAAGTAGAGACAAAAAGATATATTTTCTTTATTCAAAAATATAAAACTGTTACAGATAATTTCCAAAGAAATTAATTCATGGTAGTTTGTGTCTTGTAAATATTGTATTGGATCTTAGAAATATCTTTTTTGAAACTCAATCTAACTTAAGAAAAAAATAATTTTACTGATGAAAGCTTTCATAAAATTATAAAATATTTAGGCCTAACCTCTTTGTAGACTTGTTGATACTTGATACTTAAAAAAAAATTAAATGGTGACCATAAAATGCCGAACCAGACGATCAGAAGTGTTGTTTTGTTTTGTTACTGAATGACAAAAAGGACAATAGGAAAATAAAAGAACAAGATACAGATCTGTACACTATATCAGATATTTCTTTTGTTTATAATTTATTATGTAAATAAAATACTAAAATATAATTTAAACTAGGTATGGAATAAACAATAAATAATTAAACTGGTACCTCTGGATAAATAGTCTTTCTTTTGACTTCGTTTTCTTTGCACTGTTGTGTCACGGCTTTTGTTTTGTCAGTAGACTAGTGATGGGACAAACGACTGATTTCAACTATCCGATGTTTCATCCGATGGTTTTGCTTTCATCCGATAGTCTTCAGATGGATGATTCATCCGATGGTTTTTAGTGTAGTGGGGTGGGGAGCGTCCGTGCTGCTTCCGGAGACAGATAAAACTATCCGACTAGAGGTAGAATGGATAAACCATCTGTTCGCGCGCCTCGCCTGATCAGTTAGATAGTTTTGTTATAGTGGCGTTTGGCGTTCCTATCCAGCGCCATGTTTTGGAGAATTTATCCGTGCATGAATAAACAGAAAAATATTTTTTTGCATGATTAAAGAACTAAAATGTCCTGTGAGAAAATTACTTCCCTCTTCTATGTTTTATTTTTATAATAAATTTATTTATTTGTTTATTTTTTATTCGTTTAAAATTATTTAAAATACATAATTAATTCGTGCTTAAGGTTTGTTATTTGCTATTTAAGGAGACAATTCCCATTTTTTAAGTTGCTTGGTTATTTAAACTTAATTATTTCATCTTTCGATATTTATTACTCACGTAATAATTTTACGCCTAAAAGGTATCAAGGCTGTTTGTACAAGAAATTATTCATAATAACTACGTAATTAATAATTAATATCTGCCCGAATGCATTTAAGTTACTGTTGTGCTGACTGCTGAGCATGAGTAGATGATTCACCTGAGAATGGATGAATAAATAACCATTTAATACCCCTGTGTAGATAATTAAAAGGTAAACAAATTAATTCATCGTGCAAATAAACGAATATTTATTTCACCATTCAATAATTTAAAGAACAGTTTCAGTTGTCAAATAACTAATTCGTAGTTTAAACGAATGAAAATGCGGGACAGATAGTTTTACAATTGGATGAAAGCGTGGAACGGGTGGATTACAGACAGATGAGATAGTTGACTCGGCTGATTCACATGTGATAGAATGGATAGTTCATCCGGATGAATATTAAAGTAACCATCGGATGAATCGGTTGGTCCGCAACAACCGGATGAATCGTTTGTTTCTATCGGATAGTTCCCATCACTACAGTAGACGACTGGCTCTGGCTAGTGACAGTAAGGCAATAATTGCTCTGTTGTGTCTTTGTTCTTAAACGTGAGCAAACTTAATATTTAATTCTAATTTTAACATTTTAATTCCTCTGTAATAATGTATATAAGAGTGTTTCTTTGAAAATTACTTATTATAACTTTAAAAATAGCCTAATAATTATTTTTTTTGGCCCGACCCGATCTTGGCCCTAACAAATCTCTGACCCGACCCGGTCTCTCGGGCCTTCCGCTGGCCCGACCCGACCCGAAAAAATCGGGGACCCGCAGACCCCTACCATTTTGCACTTGTGCCCCCAGTATGAGCCATTATTTCTAATGTCAGTGTCAGTGACACTAGCCATCCTAAAATCATCAAGACTCGCAAGACCCTCCCTAAGCATTTACTTTTTTTATTCTCCTACCAAAACACTAACTATGAGTTTACTAATCTCAAAATCACAATTGTTAAGTCAAAGTACCATAAAAAGCCTAAAGTTGAAATACTCAGAATATACTGCTTTGCTTGAGGTTTTTTGGTGATGGTGAGTTAACATTAGTCTTATCTAGCAGATTAGGCCTATGAGAACATTTTCCTCCTTGTTTTGTAAAAAAAAAAAAAAAAACTAAGTAATTCACAACATTTTGAGGATCCCTAATCTGACAGTTGGTACTTTTTCACTTAAAGACAAGATTAGATTCCAGATCCTGAAACATCGTTGTAAATACTTGGGGTTTCAGTTGTTGTCATAACAAACGTTCCTAATAATCTGTTAAATAATAGAACTTGTACTTGATTGTATTTAAGAGGGTCGCAAATATAGTCGTGGTTTCCAGTATGGTTAATTGCACGGCTACCTCCCAAAAGACTAATATAATACAGTAATCTTAATTGCACAAATATCTCCCAAAAGACTAGTACTGAGCATCAATATTAGTTTTTTTGTCAGTGTCCTTTGCTCTGTCACCAACAACTTCATTCTCTAGTAATTCTCTTTGATGATCATCTCACATATTCAAACCATCTTAACATAGATTTTTGGTATCTTAAGGGCGCGCTTTACCCCTGACGCGCAACCGAATGCAAGGGTTTGCAAGATTTCTGTTTTCACCTGCTACATTGAAGGTAGAATCAAAGTTAAGGTCTCATATTAAAGAGGATGAAATTGTCTATAGTTCTTAGTTTCTATATTTCAATTATTTTAAATACACACCTTATAAACTTGAGTTGTAGTACAAGAAAAAAGGGTCTTTTCAACTAACCTTAACTTATCAAAAAAACGTTTTTTGAACATTTGAAAAAGACAGAACCATAGATTGGTCTTTGTACTACTATAAGCCGTTTAGAGTGCGTAGCTATCATTATTTGTTAATTCTAAAACAGTAATCTTGGAAACGTCTGCAAGCGCTTCTCGCAGCGCTGTCCAATGGTGAAACATAGCTACTGAAGCCCGAGCTGAGATTTCCGAGCTGAGGTAAAGCGCACCCTTAAGCTGTTTTTTTTATATAATACATAGAACTTTAGCTCAACTTGGAAATAAATGCAATATGTGACATGTGTGTTGTTACAGCACTTGTTGCCTCTTCCAGCGTTTGCTCTACTCTACAACAACATTTACGAACATCTGATGATCACAGTCAACAGCACACCTATGCAGATCCCCGTGTTACCAGTGGCTGTACCAATACTGCTGGTCTACTTGTTGGGCAATGTCGTCACTCAGTATCCTTTCAGAGTCTATTGTGCAAACACTGAGTTAAAATTACACCGAGCTGTTCTTCATGTCTGTGCTACGTGTAAACGACACTGGCAATAGTCAGCTGATTTTTGTCAGTAACGATAGGTAAAAATCAGCTGATTGGTGATTCAGAATTATTTTTGCCCATTGTTGGATACAGTTTTGAAAACCGTGAAAGTTAACAAAAGTGGTAAAACTTTCTCAGGATCAAACTTGTCCTCCTTAGGATTAGTGTTACAACCATCCTACTCCTTTTTTTGGAGGAAAGATGATTCCTTGTGAAATTATGAATACATCAAATTAGAAGGGATGCATACAACATTATGTCACTATGGGGATGTGACGTAACATAGAAGATAAGGTCTAGCTTTTCAGGGACTCTTCTTTGGGATAGCAGGCTTAACTGAATGGGAATGAGTTCACCCTGGCCCAAGAAACATAACATTTTACACTATACACGAGTAACTGATGGCATTTTCAAACAATGAAAGTTTAAGTCGTGGTCTATTAATTTTCGAGTAAAATGTTACGTCAGGTATGTTCCTTTTGGGACTCTTTCTCATTCAGGTAAGACTACTATTTTAATAAAAATTACTAGGAATTGGTTTAGAAATTTAAAAAAATGGCATAGAGCTTAACTAGCGTACCTGAGATAATTTTAGTCAAAGGCTTATAAATAAACAAATATAAGATCACAAAACATACCAATTAAATTTTTCCCTAAGTAATACTTTTTCGGAGAGAAGATTGAAGACAATAATATTTGTATCTAGTAGCTTCTGGATTCCCATTTTCTATGACAAGCTGAATTCTATCTTGTTGCAAAATAATTCCTAACAATAGTTTGGCCTACCACTTCTTAACCTATATTCTTTACTTATTTCCTACAAGCAAAGAGTTTAGTAGTTTGATAGCACACTAGTTCAAAAATTTAAAAGCCTTGAACTCTATTGTTACATTGTGAGTTAGTTGTGTATCCATTCCTTTCACAACCTATAAATATAACTAGTTGATATTTTCTTTTTAGCTCAAGCCAACATGTTAACAAGTATTTTCCTGACAGACATTTAGATACCTCTGTATCAGCTCAGTCTATTACCTCACATCTGAATGCTCGTCGCTGACCGTGACGCTCGTCATCACTCTACGCAAGTTTGTCAGCTTACTCTTCAGCATCTTGTACTTCAAGAACCCGTTCACCATCTACCATTGGGTCGGCACCACGATGGTCTTTGTAGGGACACTCATCTTCACAGAAGTTCCTCAGAAGGTACTACAGTCTTCATCGGCGCCTGCCAAGGCAAAGAAAGCTCAGTAGAATATGTAAAAAAGGGGTATTATTTGATATGCTTATATGAATTACTATTGTTGACTGTGGCCTGTTGAGGGTGAAACAGGTCTTAAGTAACCTTTAAGAGTTTTTTGTATAGTCAAATTTTCACTTAGAAATTTGAAGCAACTTTTGCACAGTTGGTGGTTTGAATGCACCGTTTGTTTAGTGGCTTAAATGGCAGCTATACAAATTATATTATTTTGAAAAACAAGATATAACCGCAACATAACTACTCTTCCTGCAAGCGTCAAACTTATCAACCTCACCACCATCAATCCCCCAAGATTAAAAACACTTTTTACAGGATGCTCTGGACTAAAATCTCAGTTTAGGATGTGATTCCTTTCCTGTCAATTGTTAGGATATACAGCCATTTTTTTTAAGTGTTTTTATTTCAAGATAAAATTGGGTAGTAAAACTGTAAAACAACATGGTTGAATTATATGTTTAACTGGAATGTTTGAAAAAGAATAGAGTTAAGCCACCCAAACCCTATTCCTTTCAAACAAATTCCTAGCCAAATGGATTTCCTTTAAAAATATTAGGTAGGCTACCTTATATTTAACAGGCAACCGAAACCTGTGTAAAAAACTTAAGAAATGATTGTAAATTTAACACAGACATAATAATTTTGTTAAAAAAATTAATACGGCTTAGTCTGCCAGTACTAGTGTGCACAGTTAATTATAAATTATACAATAGTAGATGATATAGATGAGACTAAAAACTGTCGTGAAATCCAATATAACTCAGTATTTTAGTTTAACGTATTCAAAAACAAAGATAAGTTCAAGTTAAGTCAATATTCAATAATTGCTGGGAAGCAAGCTGGTTTAGTGGTTAGAGCGCGGGACTTCAAGCCTTAGGTCCCGGGTTCAAATCCTGCCAAATTACCAATGAATTTTATCTAAGTGATAATTCCGCAACCCCTAGGTCTAGCCTGAAGTAATGTGAAAAACAATCCCAGGCTTGTGCCTGGACTTGGTTGTGTCTGAGGAAAAAAAAATTGTAAAGGCTGCTAAATCACAGGTGTGGCACACCATAAACCTGGCTTTGGCCAAAGGTCCCAACAATTTTCTAAGACATTTTGCTGCAGAGTCAGACTTGATCGGTATATGCCAGGAGCAATTGGCATACTTCCCAAAAAAACCTATATAAAAAATCCCACATGAAGATCAATAGGCCTAAATGTTTTCTTAAAAAATAAAAACCTTATTTTTTGTTTTAATCAACTTCAGCCCTACTCTTAAAATATTGAAATAGTAGATACATTGCATAATCCTTATGTAAAAAAAAAAACAGACAAGTACTCTAAATCAATATAGGCGTATTATTTAACGCCTGCTAAAAATATGCTTCTAAAACCAATTAAATTGTTGCATTGCCCTCTAAAATTCTTTTCCATCAATTTAATACAGATTTGGTTGTGACGAGTCAATTTTTTTCATTCTATAAAAGGCCACTCTGGGGCTTGGAAGTTATTTGACTATGAATAATGTTGATGTTATATTATTTAATGTGTGTCCGTCCAAAAAAAGCATTTATCATTTGACATGTGTGTGAAAGGAATTGGTGATCGTTTTGGACTTTAACAACATGCTTTATTAGTTGAGAAATTTTTATAATTTCATACAATTAAATTTTACACCATTTTTAATACCAATTTAGCTGATATTGCTCAGGTCTCTGTTTTTTTTACTGAACCCTATTTTACAAATAGTAACTGACAATAACTTTACATAACCTTTGACTATTGATTGATATAACTAAAACTGTCCTCACATTATTCATAAGGATTACAAATCCACAAAGGGAGTATCTTTAACACATTCACTACCAAAGTGGTCTCACAAAGTGTCTCATACAGAGGAGTGTGGCGACTGGTAGGTAACTTGTTAGTCTTTTATGTAACTAAGTTAAAAAGCTAAAAAATTTTGTCAGTATATATTTTGCTCAAAATTAGAAACAGGGTCATACACTCTAGAGGAGTATACAATCAAGGTGTGTAAAACTTACTAGTAAGAATGTATATTGTTTGTTGTGTTCCTCTTTTCACTTTTGCCCTATAATTTAGTACATGTAAGTAAATTAATGACTGGTAACAAAATGAGCGGTGAAAAGTTTTGATTGTTTGCTATGCAATCAAATAACAAAATTACGTAAAATCTATGAAGAGGTAATGTTGGCTAAATGAACTTAGTCCTGTAAGTATAATGTCTCATTTTTACTTTGTTAAAACTTTACCGTGTACAGTAAAGTTTCAATATCGGACCCTCCCAGTTGATATTCACCCTATTTTCGTTTTGTATGTATACCAAAGCTGTAAAAGCGAGACATTCCTGACTGTACTCAGAAAATACACGTCAGGGTTTTAGGGATTTTCCCTTGAATGTATGCATACAACATATTTTGCCAATAATGCTCATTTCCACATACCTCTCTGATAACCTTCACGTTTTAGTGCAAACTGAGACTTGTTGTTGAGTGGACGAGCATTGCTTTATCGAAAGATTTTACAGTTGTGGGATTTTATTTTATCGTTTATTGTTATGTTATATTTGTGATAATGGGGTTGAAATAAAAACAAGTTAGGACTTATAATGAAAGACAAACTTAATAAACACTTTGCCAACTAATTGTGTAATTTGTTGACATTTTTACAATTTTGTAATTATTTTTTGTTTTTAGTTTCTTTAACTTTTATGTGACCAATTTAGATCAGACAATTTAAATGCTACCGTAATATTATTAATTAGTATGTTTTTTTATGTAAAATATTAAATATTATTTGACTTATTAATAATATTTAAAAGAGTATAACAGTTAAATCAAGTAATGCAGGCTTATGTGCAAATATTAAATTTAACTCTGAGTTAGTTTTGGCTAAATTATCTTATCAATGCACTCATTTTATTTTTCAAATTCTTTTGTCTAATTTTTGTTTATGCATTTGTAAAAATGTATATAGATTGAGAAATACGTTTTTACCAAACTTATTTCTTGTTGTATTTGTATATTGAGGTTTATAAAGATATATTTTTATATGTACTATATATTTGTCTGTAGCTAATTGTTGGTGTTTCTGTAGCTAGTCATACTGTTATCTAATGGTAAGTGTTTAATATGAAAATAAAGTTTTTGAAGTTTACCTGTGCTAATTAAATGTGAGCCTAAACTATTTTAATCCTATACAAATCCATATCTGAGTCTCCATGGTTACTCATAGTTGATTTTGTTATATGGTTAGTCCCTCAAACTAAGTACTGTACAGTTAGTTACCGTACAGAACTACCATTCATTTTAAGTTTGAACCTATTGAATTATATCTCATCTGGATTAATAAATGAGGAAAGTTTGGGGGGTCAAAATCCTCTACGCCCACAACTCCAAAACTTGTTAATATGAACATTAAAGTGTACAAAACAGTTTTTTAATGACAGAGTACTTTGTTTAGTAGAACGGAATCATTTCCTGGTATTTACAATGGCATTGTTGTCAGTCTAATCTTATCTGTCTGGGAGAGATAACAATTCAATGAGATTACGATTAATTTTAGTTCAGTTACTCAATAAACAAATTTTAAGCTGTTCAAGAAGTTTGGTTGGGTTAGGTTAGGTTAGAACAGTGTCATCTAACCTAACCTAACCAACCAAACTTCTCGAATAGCTTAACATTTGCAGTAGTTATTCTACTATTTAGTGTGTTTTCTCCAAATTTATATAGCGTGTGATCAAAAATATTTTCTCAAAAATATTTTCTAAATATTTTATTTTTCATTATTTATTACCTATAAAAGGTTTAATAAGTTATAGAAGTGTAATTGGGAAAAATAGAGTTGTGAACACCTAACGGCATTTGACCCATTGGGGTATTTTTGCACTGTTTTGGTGTTCATTGAATTCATAATGAAATATCTTTGGCCATTGACCTTTCTATACTGAAAATAACATTTGATAAAATGTTGTTCAAAGGTTTGTTGCGGACATTTTCCATCACGATTGTAAAAAACAATACACAATGTTTCGGGATCTGGAAACCCATACCAGATCAGATACCAGATGGGTTTTGGCATCAGATTTCAGATCCCGAAACATGCATTGTTTTTTACAATCGTGATGGAAAATGTCTGCAATAAACCTTTGAATAACATTAACTCGCCATCACCAACAATGAATTTCAAACAAAGGATTTGATAAAACTTTAATATTTAGACATGATAACACTTAATATTCAATTGATGGATAATCTATGTGAGGAACGTCAAGTTATGTGTATTTGATTCCATTAGGAAACACTTATCTCATCCAATCAATCTAAGTAGAATCCTTAACTTTTACTTAGATCGTTACAATCAAATCATTAGCAAGAAACTCCAACCGACCAACCTTTACGTTTTTACGTTTTTTTTGTGATCTTTACCAAGAAAATTAGCAACTCATTACCTTACAGTTAAATGTTTTAGAGAAAAAGTTATTTATTAAAATGTCTTCAGTTACAGATAATATTTCACCAGTGTTAGTGTCGACAAAACCAATTCTTATTCTGTGTAAATGTGTCGGAGTGTGTTGTTTATCAAATCTCTTTGGCAATTCCCACACAAGGCTGCTAAAGTATAACTTACTCTCTGTAGGGATCATCTATCAGTTGTTCTTTGTACTTTACTATCAGATACATTTCAGTGAAAGCATCTGGTCACTTTTATACTATCGTAGAAAAGCCCATTTTGTCACTTTGTTGTCATTTTTTACCCTAGTGATGTTTTTAGAATGTATTTCGTCTGACAAGAAGTTGCTGAAGTTTTTGAAAAGTGTAGAAGAGATAGATGTGTTGGTGAAGAAGATTTTGCCGCAGAAATACAACACTTTGATTAATCTTGACGTGTACAAATGGGCAGCTGGAATATTCATGTTTGATGTTGTGGTATTTTTCGATAGAGATTGCCACTGGGATATATCTAAATGTTTCAAAACAGATAGTTTACATTCTATTATTTTTCATCATCTTCCGTATCTTTCTGTCATCTCTCTATTTTGCACCATGTGTGGTCAACTCGTAAAAAGATTTCAGTTGGTAAAAACAATGATGATTGAGAACCAAGATGGGTTAGAAGAGCCTTTTTACCTTGAGGAATGCCGTAGTTTGTACAGTTTGGTCGTAGAGTCTACAGAAATATTTCTGGAATGGATCTCGCTACGAATCACAAATCATTTTATTTTAATTACGCTCTATTCTATTTGTCAAATTTGTTTTCCTTGCTTTTACGGTAACGGATGTATACTAACAGTTGTAATCCTAAGAATTTCACAACAGATGATAATGGTATGCCTTATGTGCTACAGTGCTTCAAAACTGAATGAAAAGGTAAGTAGCCCTAGCAACAACTGCTTAAAAAAGGTATAGAGGGAAATGTTTTTAAGGCAATTTCTGACTTAGTAACTTTGTTTAGTCTAGTTAGGAGGTGAACACTGGAAAATGTTTGTTTCAAATAATTTGGTTTCGTTTGTTAGATGAAGAAAACGCATGAAATTAGGTAAAATGCAATGACTGAAGAACCTATGAATTTCAATTAGTTCAAATACCTCAAAGCTATATCCATACATTAACTGTTTTGAACTGAAAGGGATTTACTTATATTACAATTGCTCTATCACATCTGACATCTGATAATTT